>NW_013665820.1:821140-821844 GCF_000517525.1 Limulus polyphemus | reverse complement strand
AAATAAAACTCAATTTTGCCTAGTATGGGAATTGTAACATTTGCTCTCTAAATCTTTTCTTTTCTCTAGTTTATTTACCACCACTCCTAGAAGTATGTAAATTTCTCATTATAATAGGAGGCTCATAGTAGGGCTACTAGAATGTACATGAGATGGAAAAATTGTCATACAGGATAGATTAAGATCTGTGAAATTTTCTCTTGAAGAAAGAAAAGTTAGAGGGGATCTGATTGAGGTGTTTAAGATTGTTAAGCGAATTGATGCTTTTTAATATTTGATGGTGAGAATGGTAAGATTAGAGGACACAAATATAAATTCTAGCAGGGTGAAGTCATCTTCAGCTAAGACAGCTTTGTTTTTCTAACAGGATGGTTGGCGTTAGGAATAGGTTGCCTTCAGATGTGATAGAAGTAGTTAATATTAGGAGGTTTAAGGGAAGATTTAATGAATATTTGAATTATAAGGGCTGGCTTTGAATGGTTTTATTTTAGAGTATTATAGTGAATATGTTGGCCTACATGGACCAACAAGTCTCGTTTTGTCCTTAAATGATATTTATGTGTGTATAAAAGATATATCGTCACTTTGCATTTGTATTAGGTTGTCAAGAAATTTGTCTCTTAGATATCAAAGCAAGACATTTATTAAATGAAATAGTCTCCATTCTTATCAATGATGCTTTTCCATCTAAAATCGGGTTGTTA
>NW_013665820.1:814288-820743 GCF_000517525.1 Limulus polyphemus | reverse complement strand
AGTAGTTTTCCCATATTCCTTAAATGTTTACATATTGTTTCATGTGAGCGTCTTCAGAGTATAAATATCAATTCCAACGTGTCGGCCTCTGCCATCACAGTTTTTAAGACTAAAGTCACCTGAACAAAATTTGTTGAACCATCGTTGACACTTACGAATGTTCAAAACATTTCCATAAACTTCTTTGATATTTTTTGTGGCTACAGAGGCATTGTTTCCCTTCTTGTATTCAAACAATATTACATGCCAAATGTGTGTGTCATCGTGTACCATCACTATAAGGGATTAGAGTATACTAAACTTTACACATTATATAGGCTACACTAACATGACATTTACATGGTTCGTTTAACTGTTATATGTGACATACTTTTTTTTAGGGGATGGTTAATGAAAATGTGCCAAAATGTGACATTAATTTCTTGACGACCTAATACTTACATTTTATGGAAGAATTGTTATTTTGACAAGGATGTGTGGCCAGGTGTGTGGTATCTTCTTACAGCACAGTAGCATTATTGTGATAGTAATTAGAGTTCACCTTGGCATTGCTCTTGAATTTTCAGATGTTGAACTTGCCATTTTAACTAACTTGCAACCACTTTAATTCCCTTGGAAAACTTTTTATGATGCACGTTGTACCAATTTGTAAATATTGTGTCACTGGCAAGATGATAATAAACTGCTTGGACTTTTGCAGAGATTCAATAGGTATATGTTTCCTCCAAAGTGATGATATACTTTCATTTTTCAGTTGGCTTATACTGTTGTCACAACTTCTGTTAGTTGGTCTTCTGTTTGATTATGCTTTGGGGAAAGCTTGTGTACTCATCTCCCATCCAGGTGAATTCCTGTATGTGGTGAGAGGACCTACTAAGGAAGGTTGTGTATTTTCACTTTAGCTCCTCTGGGATCTGAACATCTACTCTCGTGTTTGCCATGCATGGCGACACGTGAAGGAGAGGATCCTGGTGGTTGAGTGGTGTCTGGAGCACTGCAACACACCCACTTTAACCATGAATTCCTGTATATAGGTGGTCTTGGGGTGCCCCCTCCCCCAGAATCAGTCGGCTGGTCCAGTTGTGCTTGGGTCAGCTGAGTAACAGTGTTGGGCATTCTCAACGAGTGTTATGGACATTGTGTCTGATGCTGGTGTTTGGGTAGAGTGCTCACAACACCCTAGCATTACTGCAGTGTCCTTGGCATTGCAGTGTGTCCCCTCGTAGGACCTCTTGTTGGGTGGGGTCAGTGGGCACTGAATCTTTCTCCTTTCATTATGGATCCCCCAAATCCTCAGAAATATAAAATGGTTAAAAAACAGCTAATTGGCAAATGACCATGCTTTGAAGGCTTTGATCATCAGTCTTCAACTCATCTTGCTACTGTACCTTGTTTTTTGATTTTACATTTCTTGTTAGAAAAACCTTTAGGACAAATGTCTCCATTTTTTATTCAGAAGGGACTAGAGGGGCTTGCTGGCTCTCCAAAGTCAGTCAAGAAGCTACATTCTTGGGACATCTTGTTGGAAACATCTACACCAAAACACAGTGAACTCCTCTTGAATTCAAAGACCATTGGGGAAATACCCATACTATTTTCAATTCCTCAAGAGGAGTTATTGTGGAGAGGGGTTTGAAGAACATTCCCAAGTCAGAGATCCTCGCTGGTATCTCCAGCCAAGGCGTTTCTGCAGTGTGACGTATCTCCACTTGTACAGAAGAAATTATGCTGCCTACAGACATTTTTATTTTGGTGTTTAAATCGCCACATCCGCCTGCCACTGTCAAGGGCAGTTATCTGAACTGTAAGTTACGGCCATATGTTGCCAACCATCTCAGATGTTTCCAGTGTCAGCAGTTCAGTCATTCAGAGGTGTCATGTTGTGGTTCTGTGGTGTGTGCTCATATGTGGAGACAAATACCACGATGCCTACAAGTTCAAACTTGACCCTTACTGTGTCTAAGTGGGTGGAGGAGAAAGAGGTACAGATTTAAAAACTGTTAAGAATGTTTCATACCCTGAGGCTCAGAAGTTATTGTCCCCTATTCCATCTCGGACATATGCTGCTGCACTATGCTCCATTGCTACAGTGGGTATGCAGACAGACCTTTCTGTGCCTCCATCAGAGTCTTTTTCACATCATGTGAAGAGTATTTTGCCCTTAGTGGATGACCAAGTTGTCAAGTCAATGTCTAGTCCTATCTCTGTCCCCACCATTCCTTCTAGTGACATCCTGGGTCCACATCCTTTGGCCCTGGCTTCTGGTGTCTGCTTTGATCCATCTTCTTTGGCCCCGAGATGCAGAACGATTATTCGTTCATGCTCTCAGTCCTTGGAATCTAAGTCTAATGACAAAGATCTGCCCATCTGACGAAAGGCAGAATCCATAGAGGTCAACAGACCTCCTTCTAGTAAAAAAAATGACATGGTCATAAATAGAAGGGTTCCCTCCCCAGTTCTTCTCCACCTAGGTAAGAATGGAACTATCAAGGTTTTCATTCTAATCTAGATGACATTAAAGCCTTGATTGAATCCTATCATTCCATGTGTCTTTCCTTACAAGAAACCTTCCCACATTCACCTTTCGGCAGTTATTTTTATACTGGAATGACAGATTGTCAACAGACATCCTTCAAGTAAACAAAAATGGTGTGGTCGTAAACAGAAAGGTTCTCTGCCCAATTCTTCTCCACCTAAGTAAGAATAGAACTATCGAGGTTTTCATTCTAATCTGGATGACATTAAAGCCTTGATCGATTCCTATCATCTCATGTGTCTTTCCTTACAAGAAACCTTCCCACAGTCACCTTTCGGCAGTTATCTTTATACCGGAATGTCAGGTTGTGTAATGGACATGGAGGGGTGGCACTGCAGGTTGACCAGCATGTGCCCACATTGCTGTAGCCATCTGTATTTTCTTGGGTCATACCATCACTCTTTGTTCTCTTTACCTGTCTCCTGGAGAGACTTATGATCAATCAGACCTTGATGCTCTCATTGAAAGTTTCTGTCTCCCTTTTTAATCCTGGGAGACTTTAATGGACACAATCCCCTCTGGAGTAGTGCTGATATTAATGGGAGGGGTCGTTTTGTATAGTGTATGCTTTTGGATCACAACCTTTTTCTCTTCCATACTGGTTCTTATACTTATTTTCATGCACCTAGTCAGTCCTTTACTGCCATTGATCTATCTATCTGCTCTCCTTCACTTTTCTCTTGCTTTTCTTAGAGGGTTGACAGTGACCCATGGAGCAGTGATAATTTTCCTATTGTTTTGAAGGAGATTGGCCGTGGTCAATACCACCCGACCCGAGTGCCACAGTGTAAGTTGGCAGACCGACTGGCTCTCTTTTCACCTCTCTCTTGGGACTGATCCTGCTGTCGTCAGTCTTCCATCTATTAATGACTGCATGGAGGAGTAACTAATTGCTTCATTCTATACCAAAACCTCGACAAATTTTCCACAGTATCCTCGTCCATGGTGGTCTCCAGCCTGCCAGCAAGCACGGAAGGCTCAGAAAAAGGCCTAGGATACTTTTAGCAGGTATCCCTCTCTTTCTAACCTCATTGCTTTCCAGTAGGCCCGTGCCCATGCTTGACAAGTCAGGCGTCAAAGACAAATAGAATCTTGGATTAAGTTTACAACTAGTATCTCTTCTACTACCAGTTTCATATCAAACCTGCACAAACGTCAAAAAGCTAAAAACACGGTCAAGTTGGACGGTGTCACCATCACCAATGACACCGTCCATCATATGGAGTAAACCCATAGAATCCATATTTCGAAAATGGTACTGCCACTCACATTTGTAATGACGGCATGACAGTAAAATATGGGCTATTGTGACTTGAGTGTCACAAAGGCTACACATTGGTGGGACAGTACCAGATAAAAGAAAATGATGAGTTAAAAACTGTGATCAATGCATAGCCTAACCAGGACAACTTCCTCCTTCCAATCCTTATGGAAACAAGACAGCCAAAGAGCAACAGAAGGTTTGATCTGGAAGAGCTTGTTATGATGTTGCTCACCCCAAGTCGACTGCCAACTGGTGCGAAGCCAAGCCTTCAATACAGGACCATAGCCCATATAGGGGACAGACTCAGCTCTGACAGCACTAGAGCAGACAGACTTAGCTGCGGTGTCAGTGAGCTCATTCCAGCAATTACTGAAATGGACAGGTATCCGGAAAAACTGGATGGAAACAGAAGATACAGAAAAATGGCCAGTCGTTGTTGAATATCAGTGAGAACTAACCATGTTTTTAGTTTTTGCAGGATTTAGGTCTTTTTATTTCTATTTTAATCTTTTATCTCAATTTTGGACATTGTTTTATTTTAACTCAATTTATTTTTACATTTTATAACAATTTTACTTTTTACTGGTTGTTTGGTGCAGATAGCCTAGTTGTTTCTCGCCAAAAAATGCAAACCAACCAACGTACTCAATTCATGTCATTTTTGTAAACCTAAATCCATGTGAGTTGTCTTGTTTATAGCTTCAAGGAAGGTTTCTTATTAAACTACATGACCTGCTGTGTTCTCAGATTAATTACACTTACAAGCTATTTATCTTTCCTCACTAATTCTGGAATGTGATGGTATTTTAAGTGTCATCTGGACTTTCAATTTCATACCTTCAGCTGAATTGCAAGCAAGAGGATCAGAACTTTTAACTATAAAGTTCTAGGCCATGAGAATGACTATGGGCAAGGCAACTGGATGTGCAAATCATTACTATAGATCATGAATGGTCAATTATATTTTTTAGTTCAAGTCATTATTTCTTTGTGTAGTTTTATACTTTTGTTATATGTTTCTCAAATATCTTCTGTATGTTCTTAAGTTATTACATTTAATATGTAATCTTTATTCTGTATCCATATTTTTGAATTCATTATTGTTGAATTATAGTTATTTAATCACTTGTTCTCTCTCTCTCTCTGACATGACCTTTTCATTAAATGTCTGTAGCATGTACTTACATGTACTCATAGACATTTATTTTTAAATATTGTTTTGTATCATAGCTTCACGAACATGGAGCTTACCTTGTGGATAGTTTGATAGAAAGTAATCCTATGATGAAAGATTGGGAGTGCATGACAGACTTGCTGTTGGAAGACCCAGGTCCTCAAGAAGAGCCACTAGATGATCGTCAAGAGACCTCACTTATAGAGATTATGGTGTGTTGTGTAAAGCAGGCAGCCACTGGAGAACCTCCTGTTGGAAGAGGGCCTAACCGAAAGGTAAAATTTTGTAAACTTCCATCTTCTGATTCAAAATTTTATTATATGATTATTATTACTTAAATATTTTACAATTATTGAAGCTGTTAATTTTTGTTTTTTCACAACATTATTGCTAAATTCTTGTATTTGTAAAAATGTTCTATTTCACTATTTTATTATAATAGCCAATTGTAGGGGACGCAAACAATTATTTGAGGGTCTCAAAAGTTTTTTAAAATATATTGAAAAATTGATAAATGCAAGTTACAATAAAGCAAAAGTATTTCTTCATTTTTCACTTGTGGTTTTAATATATTAATTTAACAAGTTTAGAATGCTCAAACAATCAACTCTTTCTTTGGAAATGTTTAAGGTAATTAAAGAATTGTCTCTGAGGTATAATGCTTCTGAGTTGTATAAGAACTCTCATGCTATGGGCTTGATTGACTTGACCTAGAAATCACTTTTAAATTCTCCATACTTTACTTTCTAATATGTTTTGTGTATCTTCACAATATTTAGCAAACTTTTAGTAACCATACAGTCATTTGTAGACAAAAAATCCCTGAATATATGGAGTCAGAATGTTTACTGCTCCAAATGTAAATTAATTTTCATGTTTAGATTAAAAATACTGTTTTTCATTGGAACAATTTCAAATTTTATTTGCATAATCCCTAAAACCTAAATTTCGTACGTAACCATTTTGTGCTTGTTATAGGTTTCGTGCTATAACTTTCAATACAGTAAGCATATCTTCATGACATTTTGCAGCTTATTAGTAAACATTACAAGGCTTTTGTATGCAAAATATCAGATTTTTTTTTATTAAGGTTTAAGATTTTTTAAGTAATGTTTATCTTGTACATTTTGAACATTGACTATCCAACATGCAAAGTAATTTTGATTTTAAGATTAAAAATACTTTTATGCATGAGAAAATTTTCAAATTTCACATGCAAAATCTTTATAAACTCCAGATAATTACCCATGTGTTTTTTCTTTGAAAAAACTTTATATTTTATTTATTTTCACAACTGTATCTCTTTACGGGTTTGGTCGATTTGACTGACCTCATAACCACCATTAAAAAATTAGGAACTGGATATAAATTATGCTTTTTTTTTCATTCAAGAATGACTACAAATTATAACACAAAACAAATGTTCAGTCTAAATAGCTTAAATCTTATAAAATTATACATCTATATATATATATATATAT
>NW_013665820.1:808127-813366 GCF_000517525.1 Limulus polyphemus | reverse complement strand
TGGAATTATATGATAGGTTCTTATCCCGTATTGCTAGCCTTGAGGGCAATACCTGAACAAAAGGACGAAGTGATGTTTCCATGGTTTGTGCTAATTGATGCTTATTCCTCGTGTGGACTGTCTGCCTCACAGGAGGTACAAAAAAGTTCCTCTAATGTCAGTGTTACCACAGGACTTCTGGCTCTGGACTGTGCTGTTGATTTCTCATCTTTTGCTATTCCATATAGTATCGGCCCAGCATGGCCAGGTGGTTAGGGCACTCGACTCACAAACTGAGGGTCGCAGGTTCGAATCCCCTTCCATTTAACATGCTCGCTCTTTTTAGCCGTGGGGGGCAATATAATGTGACGGTGAATCCCACTATTCATTGGTAAAAGAGTAGCGGTGAGTGGTGATGACTAGCTGCCTTCCTTCTAGTCTTACACTGCTAAATTAGGAACGGCTAGCACAGATAGCCCTAGTGTAGCTTTACACAAAATTCAAAAACAAACAATCAAATAAAGAAAAACATATAGTATCTTGTTTCTCAGCAGTTTCAATCGTTTTGAATGTCTGAAGATAATGAGTGCTTAATTAGCTGTCACTGTCAGTGGTGTAGGAACCATTTGTAGGTGTGATGGCAGATGGCTGTCCACTATGGTCTTGAAACAGGTACTGACAGCCTTTTCCTTTGCCCATTCTCTACATTTTCAGTCAGGTTGATTTCCACAAATCCCAGTGGCATCAGCTGTTTATTCCATATGAAAAAATATGAAATTTGGTGGAAATGAAATGTCTTGGTAGTGGTTGTATAGCACCTTCTACGCATCAGGAAATTTTCAGATTTCGCATGTGAAATCTTTATAACCTCCAGATAATTATGAAATTTTTTTAGAAAAAAATTATATATTATCTGTTATTTTCACTGCTGTATTTCAGTATGGGTTGGTTTCATTTGACTGACTTCATAACCTTCATAAGAAATTAGGAAATAAATATCAATTATGCTTTTTCATTCTAGAATGACTACAAATTATAACACAAGAACACAAATGTTTAGCCTAAATAGCTTAAATCTCATAACATTATACATTTGTTATTTTTATTATATTGGCCTTTCAGCCATGCCTGGCTAACGATACAGAAGTTACAATGATGTGGCACACATGCACTCATGTCACCGTATCCAATAATATATAACTGACCATTAGTATTTACAAAGTGACCTGTCTTGTTTTAGTGGACTAGTATTTTGTAAAATACAGTCACATTTCAGTTTTAATACAATATATATATTATTACTATTTACAAATAAGTTATGGAATTTCTGTTATTTTTGCTTAAAACATAGAACAGTAAATAAAGAATTATAGGAAATAATTATATCTTCTAGTTATGAACTTTGAACTTGTTTGCTGCTTGCCGTAAGTTGCTAAGCCATATCAAATTTTGTATGTGAAGGATGTAAAATGAAATAATTTTTTTTCAGGTTTTATATATGTATTTTGAAATAAAATAAAAAATCACAAATTACTATATGAATACCACAGAATTCCACTGTAGTTGACGAAGTTTAGTAACTAAGCTGTATTTGAGTCTAGAAAAATATGGAATTTTGAACTCACTAATGTCTTACTTTACCTCACCATTTGTAATCTAATGAAAAGAAAAAGTTTGTTGTGCAAATACTTTGCAGAGGCTGAGAAAACCACTAGGGAACATTCTGAGTTACCGACTGGCTATACACACATCATTAGGTGAAGTAGTTGCACATAAGAAAGCAGTTTCAAAAATAGAAGAGGTGGGCTGGGCCACCTTAGTTGATTATTTATATATATATATGTATGTGTCATAAATTAGAAAAGATAGGATCCTATTTTAAATTCTAGCTCGTCAGTATTGGTAATTTGAGTATCTAATTCGTGAGAAACTATAGACTGTATTTGGACATCACAAACATCTAATTTGAACTAAAGCTGCATTCAACATACCACATGGCACACAAAAATCGATATTTAGGATTTCTTTTTAATATTTACTTTTAAATTAATAAATTAACTAATGTATGATACTACAGTTTGAATTATAATCTATAATTTGATACCAAACTTATTGACATACATTCATAAAATAGTAGTTAAATAAAATTTTAAATGCGAGTCTACAAACGTGATGACATGACCTTTGACCCTTGACCATAGGAAGATCCATTTTGGTAGGGTTAAGATTCCTATAAGAAATTATCTTTGAAAGCTATAACTAGTTATTTGTCAAATACAAACCATTACTTCAGCTTTTATACAGATGTTGACTGGCATCTGGGTCAGAATTGAATTAATACTTTTTTGCATGCATAAAAACTTGAAACATTATATGTGTATAAATTATACTGTAATATATGAATATTATGTTGTTCTTGGTCATGCTTTAAGTAGAGAGTTTGATCAGCATAGAATGTAATTTCTGTGTGAGATGACACCAATTTATAAATTTTCAGTCATTAAAAAAACTCGTATGAGGACTATTTTATGGTACAAATATGAAAAAAAAGTAACCTAACTTGGCTACTATCACTTCAGCTCATATAGCCACCTTTCAACCTTATCTGACTTTACAAGAATCTGTGCTATGTGCCATACAATTCTTACTTTTATTGATATATATTTTTCTAATCTTTTAAGATACTGAGCCTAACTTTTGAAATTCATTTTTTCTAGAAATGAATAATTTTTGATTACAAGAAAACATGTACTTCAAAAATGTCTAACACTGACCAGCATTAATAAAAGAATGAACTTTTTTTATGATTTATGATGCAGGTAGTTTTAAAATCATAAAAGTTGAATTTTCATTGTTAAACATCACACAATTTGACTAAAAACATATATTCTATACCAAAAAAAGTGTTTGGTACTTAACAATGAATACTTTCTAGTCATTCTAACATATTGAGATATATAAATCTTTTTAATTCTGTTTGTCCTTGTTTTTTATTAGGTTTAAAATTTGATAATTTGAATGATAAAAATGATGCTTATTGTTAATTATTTGTGGTTTTCTCTGAATAAAATTTAACATTACATGAAAAAACTTTAATTTCTCCCTAACTGTTATTTCTGTTTAATTATAACATTTTTCTTATGCCATCTTAATTCCCACATTTCTTTTATTAATAGATAGCATAATTTGAATTTGAATGATCAAAGTATTTAGAAGCCTTGGAAGTTGAAGTGAACTAGTTTTTATTGCATTTACATAATAAAACACAAATAATGAAATGTTCTCAAGATTATATGGTATGAAACTTTGCTTCCATGAGGTTTTCTTGGGTACCATAGTTCATAGAATTGAAAGCTGATTAGATTATTATTTTTGATCTTTCTGCAGCAACTATCAGCAAAAGAGTTAAAACAAATTGCAGATGACCGAGTGCGGCTGACAGAACATTTCATTGTAACATTACCTCACCTACTGGCCAAGTACATGGCAGATAATGAGAAGACTGCCAACCTCATGGTCATTCCTCAATACTTTGATCTGGAGATTTATACCACTAGTAGACAGGAAAAGGTAATGCACCATATGTACAAAATGTTTGTTTTTTTGTAAAATTTCATATATCCTGTGTGTTTCAGCATTTAGCTCTTTTCATTTCTTTTTTGTATTTACTATTAACCCTTTGATTACCAGCTTCTTGCATTGTAAGAAAGTAATGTCGCTCTCATCATATTTCCTTCCAAACATAAAAATAGTGGATGAAATTTTTTGAAAATTGACAAGAAAAATTTCCTAAAAGTGTTTATTTTCAGAAAAATAAAATATTTAATTTGATTTATTCTACTATTCCTAATAAAAGAATTTTATATTTAATGTGGGTATATGCACTTGGACTGTGGTTAGTGTGCTCTCAGACTGTGAATCTGAGAGTTCATGGTTTGCAGCAATAATGCTGCAAACACATATTGTCTTTAGACTGTAGCTTAATAAATCATTATACTTGATGTGTTAACCCTTTCACAACGGGCTCAAGTTTGTATGTACATTTGCACATGTTAAGTATTTATACTATAACTTTTAATGCTGTATGTGTATGTTCACAAAATTTAGAAGACTTTTATTAATGATTCAAAATTATTTGTACACAAAAAAATTAGATTTTTAATGAAGTATTTTTACTAAGGATTTGTTTGTGAAAATATCGAGTCTGTTTTGTTACTAGTCCGGGTGTGAAGTGATTTTGATTTTAAGATTAAGAAACTATTCTTCGTCCCAAAAATCGTAAATATTATTTATGTAATCTCTAAAACCTCCTAAATACATGTTAAATGTTTGTTTTTAGTAAAACTTTATATTTTGTCTGTTATTTTCTCTACTCTAACTATACAGGGTCTGTCAATTTGAACAACTTTGTAACCACCATAAAAAATTAGAAGATGAATATAAATTATGCTTTTTTCATTCTAGAATGACTGCATATAACACGAAACACAGATGTTTAGTCTGAATAGCTTAAATCTCGTAACTTTATACATTTATGTATCTTTATTATTTTTATTCTATTAACTTTCCAGTTGTGCCTGGCTAACAATACAGAAGTTGCAATGACGTGGCATGTGGACTCATGTAACCGTATCCAATAATATAAAACTGACCTTTAGTGCCCTGTCTTGGCTGTGTTTTAATGGACTAGTGTTTTGTAAAACACAGTCCCATTTCAATTATTATACATTATATATGTATATAGATTATTACTATTTACAAACAAGTTCTTAAGCTTAATTTTCTTAAAACATAAAACAGTAAATGAAGAAGTAAAGCAAACAATTATCTCTTCTTATTATGACCTTTGTACTCGGTCGCTGTTTCTCATAGCTTGTTACACCTTAAGAATTCTTTAACATGGAGGATGTGAAACGAAATAATTTTTTTAAAAGTTTTATATATACATTTGAATAACCAAAAAATCGCAAATTACTATATTGATACCATAGAATTCCATTATAATTTATCAAGTTTAGTTACTAAGCTGTATTTTGGTCTAAAAAATATGAAATTTTGAGCAGACTAAAGACACAACCTACCTCTTTGAAATCTTGTTTAGAAAGAACGAGATGATGTCCTAACACATGAAAATGGCTGAAAAAGCCACTAGGGGACATTCTGAGCTTTTGATTGGTTATTCACATGTCATATAAACAAGTAAGTGTATATAAGGGACTGTTTCCAAAAATGGAAAGAGGTGAGTGGGGTCACTGTGTTT
>NW_013665820.1:805780-807934 GCF_000517525.1 Limulus polyphemus | reverse complement strand
GTGAGTGGGGTCGCTGTGTTTGATTCAGTACATGAACAATATCTAGCATAGAGAAGATTTTAGGAGGTTCATATTTTTATATTCTAGTTTGTTAATATCAGTAATATGAGTTCCTAAATCGTACTAAACTATAGACTTTGTATTTTGACATCACAAACATCTAATTTAAACCAGTGCTGCATTCAACATACCACATGACCCACAAAATCAATGTTAAAGTGTTTTTTTTTTTTCAATATTAACTTTTAAATTAAGAAATTGAATAATGTATAATACTAAAATTTGATTTATAATGTACAGTTTGATACCAAACTTATTGACATAAATTCATAAAATAGTAGTTCAATAAAATTTGTAATGCAAGTCAACAAACATGATGACATGGCCTTTGACCCATGACCCGTGGTGATAGGGTTAATGAAAATAAGGAGAAAGAAAACCTACTTAAACTAAGTATTTTAGGTTCATACCATTTTAACAATGAGGTCTTTGAGAAAAAGTTTTAATTTATTTTTGCTGTAATCAATATGTGATTTTTATGACTCCCATTTTTATATTTTACTGTGTTTATTTCAAATTAGAGTTTGGACAGTCTCTTGAAACTTATTCATGAAGTTGTAGAGAGACATAATGATACAGAAGTCTTGAAGTCTTGTGCCAAAACTTACGAAGCTCTTTGTAATGAGGATCTAGCTATTCATTCCCGATGTGCCGTTTCAAGAGGGACACTCGTTGATTCCTTAATTCATAGATATAGACAAGCTTTAAATGAATATGTTGAAGCTGTAAGTTTAAACTTGGATCTGTTTTTTTAAGCTTGAATATTAAGACTTGATAAACAATGATGCATAGGTTAACCCTTTTCATGCTGGTCTTAAAAAACAACACATCTGATCCTGCATCAATGAAAAGTAATAACTCTTAAAAATCATATCTAAAATGCAAACATCTAGTACAATCAATCATTGGACCTCTTACAATATAATTTGAATTATTTTTATCAATATATAATTGATAATGAAATATAAACTCCTATGTAACATAGACTATACAATTAGCATTAAACCTGTGACTGTTAACCTAAAATCCATTTTCCATGCATGCTCTTGGATAGTATTTATCTTGCTGTATTTAAAACTTACCTCTCACCACCTTTTATTAATTGAGTTTTAATAAGATCCCATTCTGTGGCTTCTCTGTAAGGGACTTCATATGCAGAGAAACTGATCAAGCTGTATTTTTTTACTTTTCCAATTGCATATAAATAATACAAGATCATTAGTGACTTAGATTATTTCAAGTTGTGAACACTTACTTAGCATTTAGTCAAACAAAGTGCAACTTAAAAATGTACAATCCAAATGAGGAAGGAGAGAAGCTCTATGGCAAATGTATTGTGAGGAAGAAAGTAATCACAACATTCAGACGGTATATTTATGATTTTATTAATTTGAGACATTTGGAAGTTGTAAAAAAAATTAAAAGAAACAAAAATTAAATTTTACTCTTTTTCATATATTGACAATTTGTATCTGCACAGGTGGGTAATTTAAGAATTTCTACCATCTTAATAAAAATTACAACAGGGTGTCAAAAATTTGTAATTGTGCCTAAAAGTTTGGATTTTCTAAATATGTTATCCAAAATACCTTAATAAAACATACATAAAAAAAAAAACTGGAATCTCAACATTTCAGTTATAATTTCATTTTGTGAATAAGTTGTTAGGAAATATTAGACAGAATTTTTGAAACTTTGTTTTCATTTTGTTCTCAAAAAAAATATGAGATACTGGTTTGAAAAGGGTTAATACAATAATAAATATCAAAACTTCTGTTTTGTGCTGCCATCTAAGGTTACTGGACTTTCAGTGTATTCTTCAATTATCATCAAAACAAATTCAGACTAATACCTTGTAAATAAAGAAATCAGATAATGTGTAACTTTTAATTAGGCAGCAGTAACTTTATGATATAAAAATTTTGAATATTAATTTGTGTGTGGATTTGTAGTTTCTTATACAAGTATTTTAATTCTGATATAAAAGATTGCATTCTTTAGTGGCTGGTGGCCTGGCATGGCCAGGTGGTTAGGGCACTCGATTCGCAATCTGCGGGTCGTGGGTTTGAAACCCCCATCCCACCAAACATGCTC
>NW_013665820.1:748468-805623 GCF_000517525.1 Limulus polyphemus | reverse complement strand
ACGGCTAGCACAGATAGCCCTTGTGTAGCTTTGCACAAAATTTAAAACTAACTCACTAACTTTAGTGACTGTTAGCTTGTAGTACTTTTAATGTATCCAACTGTTTTGTCCTAAAATTTTCACAAAACAATATATGCTAATATTAAAGAAAAACAATTATGGGTACAGCTATATTGTTTAGAGATGTTAATTGCATATAAAGAGCATGTTATTGCATCTGTGATGTATAACCTACTGTTAATATAAAATAAATTACTTGGAATATTTCATGAATTAATTGTGCTGTTATTGAGGTATGATTAGCGTAGGTAATCAAAAAGGAATTGGACTAGTTCTCTAATTGGTATTTTTTATTAAGTATGTCTTTAGATAAATGCACTGTCTAGTTACTTTATTAATGTCCCTCTTAATGTTGATTGGACCACCTTTTGCAGCAAGACTTACCAGGACATGGCATGGCAAAGACTACAAGATGCTGAAGGGTAACCATGATATAAATACATCTCTACATTTGCAGGGCTCAAGCAGTCAACTGATAAATCTCATAATCAGTCTATATTATTACATATACAAAAACGTTTGATTTCAAAAGATATGTCTTAAGAGGGTCCTAATGTAATGGTCATGTATTCCATTTTATAAAATGTGATCTTGTGATGTTCTTGGCTTACATTTTCAGAAGAAGTAAGTTAAACATCACAATCACATAAATAGCATTATACATTTGGTAAAGCAGTCCTAAACTTTTGTTGGAACATTTCTGTGTATAAAAAGAGTTAATATTTTTCTTTGTATTCAGATTGATCAGAAGTAGTTTTATCATTGTCCTTCTATGTTATTTTTTACTGGTTGTACAAAATTTTTAGATACTATTTACAAGGCCATGAGATTATTTTTACACTGTTTTCTACCTTTTTTTTTGGCAGGGTGAGGAAGTGGATGAAGATGAAATTTTTACAATTACTTCTGCCCTTAAAAAAGTTTCTATTTTCTACAGGTAAAAACTGCTTTATTCAGAAATGATTGTTTTTGGTACTGTTAAATTTTGAACTCCTCAAACAAGCCTGTGGGAAAAATATTTAATTGGAAAGTAAAGTTTTATGAACTGTCTATTGTTTGTTTTAAAATATTACCACACAGTCATTGTGACTAACCTTTTATCATTTTTTTCACATTGTTTACACTGTATGACTGCTGATACTTTGTACATGTATTCGTGAAATTGTCTTTCTTCCCTGCACTGTTTATGATAGCTTCTTATTTAGTTATGAAATAATGCATAAAATTGTGTAATAAGAAACTACCAGAAAAGTGTGTATTTTATTACTTTTCAATAAACCTGAGTAATAGGAGCATGTTTCCATTTACTCAAGACAATGTCAGTAACAATTTAATATTTTACAAAATAGTAATTGTTACATTGGTCTTATAAAAGTCTTGGAAAAATAAAATTTCTTTTAGAAACCCTGTTTTATATTATATTAAGTCTTTTGTAGCTTTCATAGACAGGGGGGAACATTGAGCCAAGGGAAGGTGATGACAGCCAATTCTTTCTGATTTCTGTGGACAGTGGTGAAAGCCCAAAAAAATCTGTTATTTTCAGTTGTCACAACTTAGGACCATGGGGAATCTGGGAAGGGGTTTATGACTTCTGGGTGAAGGGTGCCCTTCAGGAGGATAAAGATCTTCCAGAACAAGTAAGTTAACTACTCTTTTGATTTTGTTTCTGGTTACCATATTTGATTAATTCAAACTTTAGAAATTTAACTTGCTTGTTACTCTTAAGTTTTTATTAAATCAGAAACCTAAAAACGTTTAGCAGCTCATATTCAGCTAGAAGGCAAAGTTATATGTTAGAGTCTGACTTGAAAAGTATGCTAGATTAGCAATTTTTTTTTCGTCAGATTATACTCAATTATGTGCTACAGCTTTCATGTGATTTGAAGTGTTAAATTTTTAGCCAGTATTGAATTTCTTTTTTTCATAAATGAGAGACAATAGAATAGCATACTTATAAAAATTTTTGAGATAAATAATAATGATTGCAATTTCTAAAGTTTTAAAATAAGCACATTAATGTTTCAGAATTTATACCATATTTTTACTTCCGGAATATCTTGTAGAATGATTTATCTAAAGTGTTTCATGTTTATTCTTTTACTGATTTCCTTTTTTTTTTTCCCTTGTTATCCAGCTGATGATCTGTGCTGATTTTAGATATATTGTTTGTTCCTTCTTACTTTATTGGATTTTCCTAACATGTAATTTTCACCCCAATCCTAAATTTTTGAGATTTGTATATTTATTTTTCTATTTAACCTTAATATTTCAATTGTTTGATTTTTATTATACTGCCTCAGAAACCTTGGGCAAAGCCAAATTAATTGATTATGCAAACCTTTTTTGTAAATGAACTTAAGTTTTTTATTTGTTTTGAGTGCAAAGTTAATGCAATGTACCTTAGTGAATTGTTTGTGGTACAACATCTCTTTTAGTCAGTTTGTATAAAAATCAAGTTTCTACCATCTAAATTTTTGTTTTATAAAAGTAGTCTTTGCCTTAAGTTTTATATCTTTAACTCTTTTTTTCTTACCTTAGTATACCCACGTGTCATTGATGAGCACACCATTTATATGTAATTTGTGCTTGTTTGAATGTTTATTCTAGATACAAATATACAGATTAAAATGATCATGAAAATTTAGTCCATAGAATTTTCATCCAAACTAAGATCAGTCTAAGTCTGTATGTTAAAGCTTTCTACGTGGTACCATCACTTTAACAAATCACTGTATTTTCTGCTAGCCAGTGAGCTATACAAAGTTGTCGTGTATTTAAGTTATTTCTTAGGTGGTTGAAACAGAACTACCAAAAACAAAATCCAAGAAAGTGTGTATGATAGAAGTTTGGCAATAAATAATATTTGACTCACAGTGTCTGAATGTGGGTGTTAAATCTGCTATGTAGTAGTTTATCTCTGTTGTCTGTGATGAAAGTTTTGAAACTTTGTGATTTCTTATTACTGCAAAACTTTCAGGGATTTGTTTATGCTATAGAGGGATCCTGAAGCCCCTTACTTTATTTGTTTTCCCCTTTTTTACAAGTTTGACAGCCATTATACTTTTCACTCTTGCTACTGCCTTGGTTCCTACTTCCAAAATTCTTATCACCATGAAACTTTGAGGGGTTCTTGGGTATAACAGATCTCCAGGTTGCCTAAAAGTACAAGTTAGATAATATAATGAAAATAGTTGAGCTAATATGAAAAATCTGTCCAGTAGGAGTGAATTTCTAGTAAACTATGCCAATACTCGGTAGTCCTGCATACTTTCCTCTTGAAACCAACAAATAAATTGGGCATGTGGGGTTGGGAAATTTTTTATTGACATTAAAGGTTATTCACAATTAGTCTGATTTTGAAAATAAAGTTATTTTTTAGTCACCTAATGAGAAATAATTATTAATGTAGAGTTATGTGAAACATTCTGCAAAATTCTGAAAGATTAAAAGAAGGTATGATTTTTATTTAGGCTTAATAGGGAGCTATATATTTTTGATTTTGTTAATAATAATATTTAATTTAGAATGTTTGTTTTAAAATATACTTATTTCTTTTTGTGTTTTTTTAATACACTATGCAGCTGCCAGTCTAGCATTAGATGAACGTTGGATAAACTACATGCACACACACACACACACACACACATACAAGAAAAAGTTAAGTAAAACTCAGAATGACCTTTATGTAGTCAGTGAGGATGAGTTTAAGAACTTTACACATGTTCTTTGTCTTTAAGTTACAAATGTGGAAATCATATTTTAAGTAAATTTTGATAAAAGCCTTTGAAATATAATGAACACATTTCTTTCCCATAAGTTTATTTTATGGCAGAGAATGTTATGAAATATTTACTTTTTAGGATTTTGTTCTATTACTAAAACTAAAAGTTGTACAAGGTGAAACAAATGTAGAACCCCATGTGCTCTTTGTCCATTTAGGTGTAAGAGGCCAAATTGGCCTATCTGCTAGACAATGCCAAGCTTACATACATTTTCAGCAGTGATTATTATTTATTACATGTTGTAGTCTAAAAAGTATTTCATTTTTTTATCTAAATGTTTAATGTAAGACTTGACCATAAGGAACAGTAATGGTTATCAACATGAAACTATGAAATCTTTTCTTAATTTTGTAAAGATGAATATCAATGATTGTTTATGTTTTAGATAAATGATAAAAATATCTTCTTAAATAGGGTGTTCGGCATGCCATATCATGTTGTTCTATGGGGGTGATGTGGGAGTTAGCTGCTTTAGATGACACTAGTCCCAAAATGGCTCAGGTGCACAGTTTACAGAGTAAATTACAAGAGTTTATGGAGATGATGCGAGAACTGTTGAATCATCATGATGATGCCTACCAGGAAGAGGTTAAGATATGATCTTATGATCGTTATTCATAGCAGCAAGTTATGCATGTGTAATATATTTCAACAGTGGTTTCTATGAATAAAATTGGATAAAATCTAAAGATAACTGATATTTTGCAACCATAAAACTTGTTTACAAATTTATTTCAAATAAGTATTTTATGGGTTTATCTTGCAGATGGGAAAAGTGGCATTCAATATTACTGCTTTTTTTTGTTGTTGTTGTAAAACTTAGCATACTTTATTAAAGATATTATATGATAATGTCTCCTTTATCACAATATACTTGAGAAAAACAACTTTGTTCTTATTTGAAGCTTTCCTATTGCATTAAATTGAAAAAACAAAATTGGCTTGACTGGACAGTGGCACTGTGAACTTGTGTGCCAAACTTACTGGTCTATATAGCATGCTTATTTAAGGGACTTGAATATAAAGAGCAGTGGTGTGTTTTGTATAATTCTGATAAAGTATTAGTATAAAATTGAACTTGCTTATTAAAATTTTATTCAAGTTTCTTACTGTCAAAAATAAGGTCCCCCACCCATCATAAAAGCTTTGTGTAGAGCTTTTGATGTTCCTGTGTTCTAGTGTCTATTAAAAGTATTGTTTAATGAGTGAATATAATGTTTACAAGCTGTTTAAATGGGTAAACCTGGTGGAAACTGTATGTATCTGTACAAACATTCACACACTGTACCTACACATCTACATTCTCATACAAATCGGCATTGTAAAACTACCTTGAATAACAAAATACTCTTATGAAAACACTATCAAAGATGAATCTGTTGGACATTCATGAGAAATCTTAAATTTGCTCTTAATCTCTCAACTTTTAAGTATAATTCTCAAGATTAGAATACCAAAGAGATATCAAAAGACTTTACTGTGAGCTTCTAAGATGTATATTTTCTGTATCTTTTCATATTAGAGTTGGAAAGGATATCAAGTAGAATTTGGTTTAAATGTTTTCCATAGTGTTTGTATTCTGGTGAAACACGGTGGAAGAGTTTGTTACTTCACTTGAAATAAATCACATTTTGACTTGGTTTCAGGCTTTCATCACTATCTGTGATCTGCTGATTATTTTTTCTAAGCAATTGGCTGAAACCTCAGAACATGCTATGGGTTCATTAGTCTATAAACCAGATAAGACTCTCCAGCTTCAGCTTGGAGCCTTTGTACAAGACAAAGTTTTTATAGAAGATGATGATGGTAAGTGTGAGTATGGGTAATAGTTAAGAAAGATTCTAATGTTGATATATGTTTATTTGTAAGGGTTGCAAGGGAAACTGAAATAAGTTTACACTACACATACTTAGAAATGTTTGTGATGTATAAGAGGCTTCTTGTATGTTTAAATAGTATATTGATGTTAGGCTTTAAGTAATTAGTATTTTTGAAATTTCATTGTGTGGTTTTTCAAGTTTTGTACTTAATAAGAATTTTGATGATAAGTTTTAGAGTATAATTACTCTACATTTATTCATCAAATGTGTGATAAGAAACTTGCATTTTGATAAGCGCCTGAAAAAAATAAGTGATTTACTGCACATGTCTTACAAAAACGTTTGGTTATGTAATGCTTTTCGCAAAGGTTTGGTGAATGCTTTTCATCAAGTTTAGCTTTTGAACACATGTTCTTAACAGCTGTACAGTTTGTTTCCAACAGCTAAACCTGATGAAGGTAACATGTATGCCCAGTAAATCATTTTTTTGTTTCTTGCTTAATGATAGTAGTTAATAATGAGGTAAAGTTATAAAATTATGTTAATAGTATAGTTATTGTTTTTATTACAGGAGTCATTTTGATGTATCTTATGAAGTTGTTGGGCTGTTTTTACATCATTATTTGGTGTACATCATGAGGTTTAATATATTATTCTCATGTTTTCTTTTGGTTTCAAAATTAGTTAACACCATTTTTATATATTCCAGATGAGAAGGATGAACACAGTAAAATTGAAGAACTACACAAGAGGAGAAATTTCTTGGCCTCATTTTGCAAGCTAATTGTTTATAATGTCATCAGTATCAAACAAGCAGCTGATATTTTCAAACATTATGTCAGAGTAAGTAGTTGTTGGCTAATTTGTGAAAGAGTAGCCAGTTTTACAGAAAGTTTTTACACTGTGCTGAAAGCTTTATCACATCAACAGTTTACATCAACTTAAAAAATTTGCAAGTTTTTGTTGTTTTTCTTTCTTTTTAATAACAGTATTTGCTCACATTGATATTTTAATATTTGTGTTAATTTCATACTTATGTAAACAGTCTTAAAACAATTTTTGCTGTATATATTTTGTTTCATAAATATTTGTGTTCCTCAAAACTGTCAGTTAAATATTTACTTACATGGCTTTCTGTTTGCATTAACCACTGACTTACTGATGGAATTAACCATTGAATTACTGATATGGATCCCATTGGCTCTTGAAAAACATTTTTTAAATTATATATTCACCATTTTACTTGCAAAGCCATGAAGTTTTTGGTTATCGGGTCTGTAATAACATGAGAATTGTATATAAAATTATATTTTTAAACTATATCAATATTATGCAGTGAATTCCACTAATTATTGCTTGTCTTTTTCCTCTTTCTATTCTGCAGATAAAATGAGGGAATTCACCCAGCATTTCTTTGCCTGTTTTCTATTTTTTATTTCTATATATATATATATATATATATATATATATATGTATGTATGTGTGTGTGTGTGTGTGTGTTTGTGAGTGAATATGTGTGTGTGTATATATAACAAGTTGGTAGTTTGACTGTTAACAGTAATGTTAATCAACTGTGATTAAGAAATAATGTTTTTTTCAGTTAATTTTTAAATAGCAAGAAATATGAATTTTTCTTTCAGTTTTATAATGATTATGGAGACATCATTAAAGCTACGCTTGGGAAAGCAAGGGAGATAAATAAGGTAAACTGTGCCCGAACTATGGCTTTGTCTCTCACCACCTTATTCAGAGAGCTGCAAACTGAGCAGAATACAGGATTAATAAACCGAAACGATGACAACTTCTGTGCCATTAGGGTAAGAGGCAGTTTCTATAACATGAATTTTAACAATTGTGTTTTCAGTGATGAGAGGAGCGAAACACGTGCTATGTGCTCCAGATAAGATGCATATCCATATAAATGCATTTTTTTATGTAAAAAAAAATGCATTAGAAATAAAACTTTTGCATACATGATGCATATAGTATTCACCAGTGTATATGTTATTCATGTATATGTGCATATTTGCCAGTTGGAAAGAAAATATATATGCTGTATCAGTAATAATGCAAAGCATGATAGGTCATTCTCACTGACAAGTTATATGACAATTACCTGTAGTTCAAGTTTACTGTAGAACTGAAAATTATATTACTCTACTTTTGGCAGGTGATGTCAATAAAGTGCATACTGTATTGAATTTGTGCTGTAATTGCCTCTGGTGGTTCTAAATAGGAAGTTCATACAGAATTAAGAATATAAAGTGCCTAGTAAACATGGCAAAACGGCACCAAAATTTCAGCTGTTGGGTGACAAGATAGCTCATTGAAACCTGAAAACATGAATTTTTTTTGGCATTAACTTTGTATTTTAGTATTGTAGTTTATTTCAAGGAGTAAATCGAAAGCTTATCTGGAGCACTGGTCTGTACTTACATTTTCATAATGTCATATCACATTGTGAAATGTAAATTTGAGACTATTTCATACTAAAACATTCATTCTGTGCTATTCTAGCAAACAGAAAGAAGTTCAAATAAACTTCTATATTTTTTCTAACTTCATATCAAAAATAAATACTTTATTATGCAGCCATGGAAGTGTAAGATTGAATTTCTAAAAATTATTAGTTTACATGTAATTATGAATGTTCTGGAAAATAAAACATTCATAATTATATGCAAACTAATAATTAAAGGGGAATTATAACCTAAAAGCAGTTAATAATAAGTCAAGAGAATACTGTAAGTACTTTTGTAGCATGCACATAAGCATTGATCTCATAATATCTGTTTTAGAAATATTTTACTACTTAAAGTATGAAAAAATTGAATTTTGTTATTGCTGTAGTAGTGCCTACAATTCAATAATAGCACATAGGTATATTTGAACTGGAAATATTGTTCATGCACATTATCAATATTTATTCCTGCTCTGTTTTTGTTTTCAGATTGTTATATTTCTGTTTAAAATCTGTCTTTAAAACTTAAGTTTCAGCTTCAAAATGTGAATGTTAGGTTGAATACCAAAATTGCATCATTTTGGTCAGAAGAAGAAGATATAAACTTAATGCAAGATCCTGATCTTGAACCAAAGGAACATTGGATACTACCTGGTGTCATTACATTAGTGAAAAATCTACATAACCAGTGACTTGTGTGGTAAATTAATTAGTTACATGATATTTCTGATGAAATATGTGCAGGTGCATTTTCATTACACAACATCAATCTGTTTCTTAGTCTTGTGCATTCATCCACATACACAGATGGTTCTCAGAATCTTTTTCCAACCGCTTGTGCATGCATACACGCTATTGCACTCCATGATCAAACATGTGGATCAGTCTACTTTCATCCCATCTCTGCTCCTACTAGTAACACTGCTGAGCAGCTAGGAACAGTTCCATCAGTCTCAATGTGCAAGAACCTTATTCAGTCCTACATTCACTGTCTGCAATCCCAACCATCTGAATGGAACCTGCTCCTTCATTCTTAGGCAGGGTCCAAGAAGGTCAGTAGAACTACTAAAGAGAAGGGTAGATGTAAGTCAAAACCTAGATCTCCTCAACAGTTAGGGTGAAAATGGTCATGCTGATTCAGTGAAACTGTCAAGGTTTTCATGCTAGTTTAGAAGACCTCATGGCCTTGATTTATTTTCATCATTCTGTGTGTGTGTGTGTTTACAGGAGAATGTTTATGAAAGTTTCAGCAATGTCAACATTTGACACTATTCATTATTCAGAAAGTACAGGCTCTGTAATATGGGGGTGCATAGGGGTGTAGAACTGCAGGTTTATTAGCATACTTTCTTTATGAATATACCACTTACTAAACCTTCAGAGGCCATTGCCATCCATGTCTCCATTAGTCATACCTTCAAAGTATGTTCTCTTTACTGTCACATGAAGAAATCTGTTGAGTAGATCTTGATGATCTTAACAAGCAGATGTCCTCTCCTTTATTATTGAGGAGACTTAAATGGACATATTCTGCTCTGGAGTGGTGGAGATATTGATGGTAGGGGTTGATCTGTGGAGTATATACTCTCGGGTCATAACCTTTCTCTCTCTTAAATAGTAGGGAATATATCAATTTCTGATACAGTGCATTACCTCCTTTCACATAAGTAGATATTCTCATTCAGTGCTGCCTTCTATATGCAAAACGTTTTTCACATGCCACAAGCCTTGAGCTCCCACGTATCCTATGTTCAACATGGTTCAACTGCATCTCACATATAAATCATCATGCAACAACCATCCACTAATAGGAGTTTGACACACCCTCCTGACGCATGTGACTCCCTCTATTAAATTCTACTGAATTACCACTTCTCGTTTGGCAGTGCTTGTGTCAAGTCTTTTTTTATTGTGCTTTTCAATCATGTTTTTTCTTTAAACTTAGTGCTTTTTTTTGTTTTTGCCATTCATTCTGAAGTGAAATTGTTCTTTTCAGTTTTAAAACAGTTTGCAAATTTAAAGAGAACGTATTTTTTCCCAGCTTAATTTCTATAATCTAACACTTTTGTCTTTGATCAATCATTGTGAGCAATGAATTCCGAAGTTCAAGTTACAACTTCGGAGGTAACACCGTCTACCAACACTTTTACACAGGCTGTAGGTGGGGGTAACTGGGCTATGGAATTATCAGCTCTTCTGCCTTGAGATTGATCATTATATGACTCAATCTGCTTCTTCTGATGTTGCCAAATGATAAATATGTATTTTTTCAGTTAAATACCTTGCAATTAAATAATTAAGAGGCATATATATGTTTTTACTTTTTTGTGGCGACCCAAGGTCCTGTTTTGGTACGTACCTTTGTGAGACCTTCTGGTGTATCTTTTTAACAAGGGGCCTCCAAGCTTTATATAGCTTAGGGCCTTACCAAGTCGAAATCCTGCACTGATGCCAAACCTGTTTGAACTGACAAGGAATTTGACAGCCTTCTTCCTCCACCTGATTTTGCCATGTCTTCCTATGCTCTTACTGCAAAAGTAGCTAGGTCTAATATGGCTTTTTTAGATGTGATTTTTCTTGTTTGTTTTGTTTTATCCATTTCCTCAATTTCTTATGATTCCTTTCCTTCTTTGTTACATGATACCCTCTCCTCTCAGTATTTTGTGTTCCCCCCTTCCCCTGGTATTAGGGTTTGTGCACAGCTTTTTGTCTCTGAGTTGGTTGAGGGTTCTAGCACATTTGTCTTCTTTGGCTCTTTCCTTGCACACATGGTTTCTCTGTTGTTGGGATTTTCTTGGGAAGATTGTTGTATTGTTCCAAGTTCTTTTACCACATACTTATCTCTGGGACTTATGTACGGGGCCCCCCTTTCTCCAGTGGTCTGTTTTCAGAAATATTTCTGAGACTTTGGAATCATATGTGGAATCAAGGAGACAGAAATTGAACCTTTCATCTTTGGTAGATCATTTAACTCATCCTGAGCCTAGACAAGCCCATATCACTTTTTCCTGTCCTACTCCTTATCAGTTTCTACCTGTTCCTCCTCTCGTCATATTAATCTATGCTGATGGACACATTGACATTGACAACAGTACTGACAACTACCCAGTGGGGGCTCGATTGACTGATTTTTTTCCCCTATGATGAGTTTTTACCACAGATCAATATGTTATTCAGGTATTATCTGAGGGACTTGTCGTCCACTTCTTTCTCCTCCTCTATTGTCTCCAGTACCCATATCCTTTCTGTTGCCTCAGGATCCTACCTCCTACCACCAGTCAATGTCTGTCTCCCAGAAAGCCATCGAACCTGTAACTCATCCTTCTCCAGGTTTTTTATTCCAGGCTGTTTGTGGTTCCCAAGAAAATCAGGGACTGGCAGCCTGTAATCGATTTACAGACCTCAATCACTTTTTGGTTCTGCTCCGATTTACCATGGAATCTTTTCTGATCCTCGGGTGAGCTTTTTCTCCAGTTTTATGGATGACCAAAGTACATATTGAGAATGATTATCTGCGTATTCCAATATCTTATCTGTCAAGGTTCTATCTTTGGTTTGTTCATCACGGAATAGTTTATCAATTTTGCACCCTGCCCTTTGGGCTTGCTTCAGCCCCATGTGTCTTTTAGTCAAGTGTTCAACTCTTTTGCCTGACATATGCATGCTTGGGGTTGCACTTACAAAGCTGTGCTTTTGATAGCACACAGTGGCAGATTAGACATTACGAATTACACTGCCAAGAAAAAGCACAAGGGCTATTTTGAAATCAGAGGTAAGGGCTGGGCTGTCTCGGTTTTTGGGGTTTGGAAATCTGTTCACCTTATTGGTTACCAAAAGTGAGGTATGTTAAGTGGCATCTCCAAACTGCATTCAATAAATTGTTTGATTGTGTATGAGAGAGACACTACAAACAGTTTCCAATCTATGCCATTAAAAAGTGTGTGCATTCTGCCACCAACAGTGATTGTACCTTGATCCAAAGCTCATCTGTGGTGGTTCAGACAAAGTTGTTAAGATTCCTCATTAACAATAAGCAGACTTTATTCCACTCATAAAGCAGCTTGAAGTCGTGAACAAGGGCACTGAACATCGTCTTTTTCGTCTCTTTTGGGAGTTTTTTCTGCTCAAAATCTATCATGCCCTCATTTAGTCTAAACTGGAACTGGATCTTTGGTCTATGCTTTAGCCAAGGACTGTGTATTGAAGATGTTGGATCCCATGCATCATGAGAGGATTTGGTTCTGCACATGGGCTTTAGGTTTTCTGTAATCCAGTGTTTGTATTTAGAATCTTATGAATCTTCACCTCGGATTTAGGAAATATTTTTGTAGTATGCTGCAAAGCTTTGATCACTGCCACAGCATCCCATCTAGCAGTGTGTTCTCACTTTTTAGTGGCTATGCTTTTTGCTATTAGGCAGCTTGCTGTCCCAACATTTGTCCTTGTGTGCAGGCAAGTTTTAACTGAGGTGGTTGTGACAATAAATGGCATTGCTGAATTCAATGATCAGCCCATTCCATCATGGTTTGTTATTATCCCCATTTTTGATCTTTCTTTGAGTCACCTGAAGAAGTTGGATAATCTTTACTGGAAGTACTGACCTCTTTTTGATGAACACATTTTGAACCATCCTTTTGTTCCTATTTTTAGGGATGGCTCAAAATCATGTAATGATGTGGGCTCAGCTATGACTTACTGCAGCTCTTACTATGAATTACATAGAGGCTCAGAGGTAAACTATATGTACCATCTCTACCAATTTGATAAGTTCTTTGAAGGTTCTCAAATTGCTTATCATCAGTTTCATCCCATTTCTTTTGGATATTCAAAAAGTGCTGGCCTATATCTTAGTATCATCTAACTCCATACACTTCATGGCCACTTCAAAATCCGTGGGAATAAGTTTGCCGAGACTAATTAAATCAGCCTCCTGTGGTGATGTCATCAGTTTGCCTTTTCTTTGGGTGCATTATCAGCCTTTCTTCAAGGCAGAGTGATTTGAGGTAAATAGCTACACAACAGGCTATTCCTGATAAATCTTACTAACACTGATTCACCATCTAATTTGTGTAGTAATTGTAGGAAGAAAATTGTCCTTACAAGGCTCTTCATTCGCCATAGTTTTTTTACACCATAATTTTCTCTTAGAAGGGAATGAATTGCCAATTTTTGTGAGCAGTGTGACACTTCAGTCACAATTGCCCACGTGTTATTTTTACAGCTACAATGAGCAGTGACAACAGACAACTCCATTTCAGACACTTTTGTATTCATGTTGTCATTTTCACATTAAACAGTGTCATTGGTTATGATGACACTTTCCAGTTTGACCATATGTTAAGATTAAAAATATTTATGGCCTACAAAAAATCTTATTTCATTTTTATATTCTTTAAAAAATGAAGACACTTCATATACCTTAATTTTTATTTCTATTAATTCACTTTCTTTGACTGTTATTAACATTAAAAAAAGTTGTATGTACAAATAGCCTTGTTGATCTGAGCTATAAATCCCAAACAATCAAACAATGAGAATAATGTATACTGTGAGATTACTTATTAAAAGTTACCTTTCAGCTGATAGCTAGTTGTTTTTAGGTTATAGCAACATAGATACTAATAACATTTTATATATATTAAAATGTAATTTTATTATGTAGAAAGATATAGCTTCCAATATTTCTCTGTTAAGATGGGAATTTTTTAACCTGTCATTTTCTAGGAATTAGCCAAGAGATTTTCTCTCTCTTTTGGCCTTGATCAATTAAAAAATCGAGAGGCTGTGGCTGCTTTACATCGAGAGGGAATCTTGTTTGCTGTTAGTAACAGCGAAAACCCAGCTGACCCGCTTGGCCCTCCCCCAAACCTACCATTTTTGGAAGTTCTTTGTGAATTTACTAATAAGTTGATGAGACTTGACAAAAAAGTAGTGTAAGTGAATAGATGAATGAACTTTTAAAAAAAAATTCAAAACAATCTATAATGAATGTTGTTTTTTTTGTTGTTGTTGATGTTATTTTATGAATTGGAGCATATTAAAAATTAGTCTTAACTTCTTTTACATATATATCAGATGATATATTTGTCTGAAATTGGAGGGTATATTTTACTTTGTATTTTTCAGTTAAACTTTAAAAGTCAGAGTTTGTTTTATTGAGAGAAATAAAAACAGCTGCTTTGATTTAAAATTGAAGAAAACCTTGTCAAAGTTATGCATTTAGTTTTTGCTTTCCTCTTACTTAGTCTATTACTTCCAAATTTCATATCAGAAGTATGTTTAATAAAAGATAAAATGTCCTGTTTTGTCTGTCAGCTGATGAATTTTGGCATTAAAAAAATAGTCTCCTAGGCAATGCCTTATAGAAGACAAAAGATGGGTCCAAAATGCTATTTTTTAAAATGATTCAAAATTTGTGATAGGCAAATTATAAGGAATGTAAAAAACATCTACAATCACACATTATTTTACTCAGCTATTATACCTAAAAACCTAATTGCTTCATCGGCTTAGGCATTTTACATCACTGAAAGAAATTTTCTTTTTTCTATATAGTAATACCCTGTTTAATACTTAGGAAAGGTTCCTGAGAACAGAGCTCTAAATGAATCAGCTCTAAACAGGGTCATTTTAACACTACATATATGGAGATGTGTAAGTGAAGGCATTGTCTCCTACCTGTGAGTGATGTATAAGTGCTTTATTTAGTTACTGGTAAATTTAATGTATATTACTCACTATAATATCTTCATTGCTGGAAAAAAAAGCAAATTTTTAATGGCCTTCAATCTTGTTTAGTTACAGAGCCATCAAATAGAAAATCAGACCCTTCCTGTCACATCCTCTCTTTCAGGATTTGTCAATATATGTAGTTTATTCTTACGTTTACTACTATATTAGTTATACCCAATAGACAGGCAAGATTTTTGTCTATCAATTGACATAGTATATTTTGTTGTTTTCTGTACAGAAACTTGTAGATCACTTCCTAAGAAAATGTTTTTTTCCCACAGGAATGATTTTGTGTAGATGGATGATATTTTAACGGTTCATATTGCGTCACTAGAAACACCAGAAAAATTGTGATAGTTATGGGATATTGTCTGCTTTTTTCCATTTTGTTTAGTGCAATGTCTGATTTTGCATGTTATTATTTTATGTTCTTTGTTGCATTATTTTATTAAATAAAAATTATTTAGTGCACTACTACTATTAATATGAAAAAGTAGTGTTCAGAGAGTTATGGATTTTCATAATTTTTTTCTCTCTGATATTGATATTGATTTAGGAGGTTTTAGAGATTACACAAATGAAATATGAAAATTACTATAAGTATTTTTAATCATAAAGTGAAAATTACTTTTCACTTAAAGCAGTAAGCACTCCGACTCCATATATTCATGGATAAATTTTAGTAAAAATACTTTATTAAATTTTTTTTATCTACAAAAGACTTGCAACGCTTACTAAAACTATAAAAATTTCATGAAGATACACAAACATATTAAAAGTTTTGTAGTATGGAAACTGGTCACTTTGGGGTTATGAGTTCAGTGTAATCCACCAAGCTTGTAGCAAGAGGGTTAATAATTTATATCGTTTCAAAGTAGTTTCTTTCTTTTTTATTTTGAGTTTGGTATAGAATAGAGATTTCATTCAAAATTGTCTTATGTTTAGGCATATTTCTCAAATTCACCTCTACCCATATTACCGTGGTGCTCCTTGAATCTGATTTCTTTGATTTTAAGTGATAAAAACAAAAGTGCAGTTGAGGAATAAGTTTAAAATGCAAGATATACAATTTGTTGATTTCCTTGTGCACAAACTTGACAATTAAAAAATAGGTGCATGTGTTTTTGTCACTTAGTATTTTTATTGATTTTTGTTAAAATTTGAGAAGTTGAATTATAACCTCATGTTTACAACTTTTGATGAAATCAGCTGTAGCAACTTGAAAGTTTCTAGTATAGGAAAGTAGCAGCTGAGTACAACTGATGTTCAAACTTTATCAACCAAAAACTATATATATCTTTTCTTTTTTTAGACTTGCTTACTTGGACCGTCACATTCAGACTAACATGCCTGGATCACGAGCAGATCATTGGCAACCTCTTCTGTCTTATCGAAACAGTCTTGTGCATGGTGAACAGGAACCACCAATGGCTAGAGCTCCTGGCCGACAGTATCGTGGTAAAAAGCGAAACAGAGATGATGGTAAATGTATTTCATGATACTTCACTTATAGAAAACCAATTTAGTTAATTATAAGTTACCTTAATATATATACTCTATCTCTTAACTGTATATAACAATGTAGCAACCAAAAATAATTCTATATCATTCAATTTTTACTTTGATTTTCAAACTAGTATTTCTTTAAAATGGTCAAAATCTTAGTCATTTTGCTTGTGTGACACCAGGAAGTATCATATTGGCATTATAAAGGTACAGTTACAATAATGTTTTGCAACATCTAACAAGTGTGTGTAAGTGGATGAACCTATATTTAACATAAGTAATATTACAGAGATAAAAACTTTGGACTCTATACAAAGCAGCTACTGAAGTTGGATTTTCTAGATAGAACCACAAAGGCTTGCCAAACAATCAATAGCAAAGAGATGTTTCTGATAAAGACCTTTCCTCCTCCTCTAGTTTTTGCATTCTAAAGTTGAATCTTGAAATTTAGATTTAACAACTTCAGACAGCAGCAGCAAATTGATTTTATTTATTTAGGTATAGACCTAGAAACGTAACACAACTTGGAATTGTAATGTGCATGTTGTAATATGGTCTGAGCATGGGTGTGTTGCTGTATAGGCCTTAACTGAGCTTGAAAACTTGTTTAATAAGGCATGTGTAGTAGTATGTGATATTCTAGACTGTTCTTTTAGATCTTATTTTCATCATTAGCTGGTATTTTTTTTTAAATCTAAACACTGAAAATTTAAAATCTGTCTCTCCTTAACCCTCTGGATATGGGTGGGTTAAAGCGAGCATGATCTTTATACAGAGTTACTTTCAAAGTTTAATCAACTTACTTTATTATCAATGTATTTCAAAAATTTGGCAACAAAATTTAGTTAGTAAATTAAATCTTAATATTAAATACATCTTAATTTCTTAATTTTAAAATGATATATTTCAAGAAAATTTTCATATTCACTTCTTTATATCACGTGACACTTGTTTGCTTCAAATTGCTCAGTTTAGATATTCTTTCCACTCTTGTTTCAGCTTCTGAGTTTTAATACAAATTTAAAAGTTGTAGTTTAGATATTGCTATTGTTAATCTAATTCTATAGCCGTCTATCGTCTTTTATGTACAGAAATATAAACCAGATAGTCAAACCCACATGCCACATCCTCATGTAATGCACTGTCTTTAAAAAAATGTCAGTTATCTCTGTCATTTGCTATTGGATTATTTATATCCAATAGAAAAAGAAGCTTTTAATTTACTGAACTATGTAATAGGTTAGCTCATTCCGATGACAGCATTTAAATTGTTTGGCCTACAGATTCAAAGTTGCAATTGCCAAGTTCTCCTCAACTAAGGAAGGGAAATATTTTAATAAAATCTAGTTAAGTTATAATAATTATAGGACATTGTATTTTCTGTGCATTCTGTGGATTTACCATAACTTAGTCTATACACTCACCAGGTGTTTATAGCTTTGTTACATATGCTTAATAGTTACACAGTTCAAAGAGTAATAAAACAATAACTAAATAAAAAGAATGTGAACTGTTATTAAGCCTGAGGCTCTTTAAAAAAATACTTTGAAATTTTCTGTTACAATCATGATTAAAAGATTGGTCAAAATGACTGAGCCTATGTATGGAAAGTTAAATAGAATCCTGAAAAGTCCCTAAATGCTAATGTTTTTTTCAAACATTACAATTTGGATTAATATAGTTAAAATATCCAGGAAAATGTACACCATTTTAACATGATATTGCTTGCAGGTAATATTTTTATTTTTGAAGTTAATTCACTATTTTATCAAGTTGTTTTTTATCTTGCATATCTATTTGTCTTAAAGATCAAAGCAAAGGAACTGAAGCACTTCAGAAGATTGAGGTCACTTTTGTAAAGGTTTAAAAATTATCTTTAATCCACACTTAATGATTGAAACAATTTCTTTTCTGGTTGACATATGATAACATATTCTGATTTTCACTCGTAAGTTCTTAGAATTACAATATAGTTTTCTCCTATTGATGTGATTATTTGACATGCTCCAAGAACAAAAGACTAGCTTGCTGGAATTGTCAATTCTTCTGAATGATAAAATTACTTAAAATAAAAATGATAAATACTTGATGTTAAATACAAAATAAGTAACATTGTGATATTAGCCATTACCCTAAAAATCTGATTAGTTAATCATTTAAGTTAATTGTAATTATGAAGTTTACTTAATCTAGGACACTGTTATGTCTGTTGTGTACCAGTTGGCCTGATAAGCCCTGTTATTTCGAGAATGACCTAGTCAGTAGTGGATATGGTAGGTGTATTGTGGTTGAGATATTATAACATATTCTGCTTTACTTTCATTCATAAAGTCTGTCCATAAAACATCTACTATAGAAGCCTGTTCTTTATACCTTATATAAGTGTATTTCATTCACTAAGGTATAACGAACAAAACTACTATACATGATTGTGCTTTGTACCTTGTATAGGTGTTACATTTACTTTGATATAACAATCACAATACAAAATAGTTTTTTGCACCATAAATAGGCTTGTTTCTGTTTGGGCTATTTCTGTTAATAATCTTTTAATATTCTGTATAAAAGTAAATTTTTCACTTGGTGATAATCATAAAATTTGTCCCATTACTGGAAATCTTGCCAAAAGAATTATCTTGAAATAAATAAAATATTTATATATTATAGAAATAAACTGTTGTGTTATTGTTAAGTATAGGGTATTGGTCCTATACTTGTTGTTCATAAAACACCTTTTTTTATTATTAAATCTTATTTCCTAAAGTAATGCTAATGTTTTCAACTCTAAATTGTTTGCTTTGAATGATTTGTTCAAAAAAGTTTGTGTCTACTTAACACATTACTTGTACATCAGTAATATCTTTTGTACTTCACAATTATTTATTGTTAGAATAAAAAAACATCTATCTACTTTGATGCCCCAATGTCTGTTTATTTAAACCCTGTTTTGTGTTGCTTTTCAGAAGATAAACTAGAACCAAATATCTTTCTGTTCAAACTTTTGTTTTCTTTGGTTGATAATTAGAAGAGAATAGGTGTTTAAATCCTGCTTTGTTTGTTGTTGTTTTTTTTCTTTGTATAATAAACCGGGATTAGAAGTGAATAACTGCTTACTCCTTGTTTTTTATTGTTTTCAGAAAAGAATATAATTGTTTTTGCCCCCCTTTTAAAGAAAGTTAAACTTGAAGCAAATAATTGTATTTAAACTTTTTTCTTTTTTTACAAAAAAAGATAAACCAGCAGAAGAAGAGAATAATCCAGACCAAGACTCTGAGAGAGGATCTGAGTCAGACTTCAGACAGATCCATTGATAGAGTTTGAATTAGTGGATTAAGTGAAGTATTTCTTCTGAAACATCAAAATCAAATTTTTTTCTTACATTGCCCATCTATATAACTTTATCTTCTGAATTGGAAGTTGTTGTTCTTTTAATAGATTACTACTGAAGTATGGTAAGAGTAAAATGTCCTAAAGATTCTGGTACACTTGACTTTTTTTTTCATACATATATAGAGTCCTTCAATCTTGGTAGTAATATAATTTGTCATCAATCACATTTTATCTAAATTATTGTTCTAGTCAACAGCTAAAGTGCTTATCATTGTTACTGGATGCTTATGCATATTTATCACTAAATTATCTCTTGATTGTAAATAATTCAATATGTTTATATAAAATGCTTTATTTCTTAATGTTTGTATTTATAAAGTTTATGTATGAATGTGAATTTTTCATTTATATTTTGAAAGTTGTCAAAATAAAGTGAATTATTTCATATTTGAGGAGTTTTATATGTAAATAACTTCCTGTAATTATTATACATTTATGTTTGTCATGTGCCCTTATTAATGCTATAGGTTATTCTTGTGTAAAAAAAATAGTATCTGCATGCATTTACATTACAAGATTGAATAAATGTTGTTTGGGGAGTTTCAGCAATTAGCTAGGAAATTAGGGAAAAAAAATTCTCTTCTGTATCACCTGAATTATTTGTAAAGTACATTTTATGCGAGACACCATAAATCCATTTACAGCAATCAGTAATGACTCCTCTGTTTGCAGTTTTCATAGTACAATCCTTTAGCAGCATTTTTATATACAAATACATTACTTACTATATGAAAAATTTATGAACTTTTAACCAAACTTACTAGTAAATACAATAGTAGTTTGTTTATTACATATATATAAATCTTAAGTCATGGTTCAGTCAGGCTATTTATACACAAACTTCTCACTTGTGTCCTGAATGTATAAAACACTCTGACACATTTTGTAATGTAATCTAGAAAATACTAAAGAATTCCAAAGAACGAATCTTCATTCTGGTATGAAAACTAAAATTGTTGTAGTTTAAAGGCCAATACTATAATCATCATAGAGGCTGAAACTTGATCTTATTTGAAACCAGTAAAGTACAAAAGGTTAATCCATACCATATAAGAATTATATCTGTGAGGTATTAAAGTTTTGGCATGGCATCATAATGTGATCCATGGTGCTACGAAACATATGCTTAGCACCTACATATTTGGTTCACAGCAAATTCCCCACAAATTTACAGTGTAATGCTGTCAGTAGACTTTTAGCTAGAGGGATGAATGTCACAGTCTGTCTTGATGAAGGATATTCATACAGTGAAACTGTTAAACCATGTAGAGCTAAAGAGCACGGTATACCAAAGAACAGAACCCATTAGGTTCTCCATAGAAGTGGAGAAATCCTTATAGACAGAGTGTTTAGGACAGCAACAGGCTCAAAAACTACATTTGCAAAGTGAAAGTTATGGTCAGAAAAGAAAACTCTCCAACCTAATAAATATTCACAGTGAAGCTGTACATATCTCATGATACTATTAACAAAATAATAAAAGGAATTTGAAATGAAAAGTTTACATGCTTTCAGCCAGCCACTTCATGAAACCAACACTGATTTTCATAATAAGTATGGTTAAAGAAACTGTAATGTTTATCTAATATTAATCTCATTGTCCTTCCGAGAACATTGTTACAATTTAAGTTGCACTGTCTGTTAAAGATACATAATCATGGCCATCAGGTTAAGCACAATGAATGATGGAGAGAGTAATTTCAAGTGCAAGTAACCCTTGTAGTTTCCACAAGGGCTGAGTTTCATCTCAATTGAAGGCAGTTCAGAGGATTAATTGCAGTTTATAAGAATGATTGATTTGTAAATGCTAATGCAGTGACATGTCATTGCATATGTGAGCTTGACAACATGTTTAGGACTTATATATTTGATGCTAGTAAATTCCAACCAACTGATAGTGCAATGCTGCTGTGTTACACCTATGGCTAGAGTAGTATGCTGCAACTTTCCAAGGAAGAATATTCATATAATGAAGTTTTTTTTAACAATTTAGAGCCAAACAATACAACATTTTAAAGATGGAACCTTCAGTGTCCTCCTTAGTTTACTTATTTAGCAGGAGATTTAGAGTGGATAAGTCATAGTGAAAAATATGTGTTACGTTCTAATTTTGTGTGATGTAACTATGATAAAATATTGTGGTAAGTAAATTAATATTTACAATAACGTATGAGTTATAAGACATAAAAACATAGTATTAGTAAAGTATACAACTCTGTACTTTTTTTACAAAGGTGTTCCTTATAAATACAACTACTAAGACACCAAGCCAAAAAATTAAGCAATTTCTATTCATATTATATAAACTGAGTTATTTTTTATTTCCTTATTAATCAGTCTTCAACCTTTCATTTGTGTATCAAGATACTGCAACAATATTATGTTGAAAACTTTTGTTTGTGAAGCAAGGATAGGTATGATTTTTTGTTAGGATAACTGTTTTGTAATGTTAAGATCCAGTTTACATGAAAGTACTCTGGATGGGGTTTCCAACTGTTCTCAGATAGATGTGCTGAAAAGTTACTTGTCAATCTTTACCTTTCATATAATGCAATGGTTAGGAGTGTAATATATTGAATAATCCAAGTTTGTTTATATATAACTTAGGTTTCTGATGACTGACTCCCTTTGGGAATTCTTATGCAAGGAAACTTTTCATGATACACTAAGGCAAGAAATCCTTTCAGTTAATGGAAGAATTTGAAATGTAGCAGTTATTGAAAATAAGATTAATATTTATTCCAGGTTTTAAAGAATGATTCCATGTTTGTTTGTTTTTCAAATATTGTTCATCAATGAATTTCAAGAAATACTAATTGGCCAGTGGTTTACTCTTTTTTTGTGAGAATTTGATTGCTATTTGTGTAATGTGTGCCAGGCTGAGATTCTTGGTTATTGACTAGTAGGTGATGATTAGTATATCTGCATCACTGTGGCTGAAGTGGTGGTAGATAAGGAGGATTTTATCTTTCTTGATTATTATTTTTTTAATACCAGAAAGACATACTTGGTTAGGGTATTTTGTGGTCATATCAAAGTAAACTGTGGTATTTCACTTGTGTGGTACAACCATGCTGCACTCCTAAATGGGACACACAATTTCATTCTTCTTCCACGTGGTGGTGGTCTTTATGTTTTGTATTTATAGCAAAGCTACTAAGACTATTTGCCACAATCCCTAATTTTCAACTACTGACCAGAGATAAGGCAGATCTAATGGAGAAGTAGGTTTAAGAACTGATACAGTCCCTATGTTGGATACTGAAAGTTGATTAGTAGTTTTACCAGCACTTCTCACCTCTCCTAGTTCTGAAGTTAACATTCCAACACTAACTTCATTCTGTTATAAGTTAAGTATAATTTCATTAAAGAAAGTGGTATCATGTCTGCTTTACTTATAAATTCAGACATATTTTACTCTTAATATGTGATCAAACTCTAGCTGTGCAAGATCATTATCAAGAAAATATTAAATAATATTCTCAAAGCATGTGAATAGTTAAATTTTACAAATTAATACATTTCAATTCAAAATTACTACAAAAACTGGATACATAATTTTTATTTTATTTTTAAAAAGTAATAATCATGATTTCATTTTAATTGGACAAAGTTGTGAGGCCTATAAAATTTTCTCTTATTCCTAATAGAACATAGCTTACACCACCACCAATCACTGAGTAAATTATATTTCTTCATTTTTGTAGTGCAGAATATACAGAAACTTTCATCTGTTATGAAGAACTAAATTTCAAAATAAACCAAATATATCATTCAATATCATTAAGTAAAAAGTTGCTATATTTGTATCTTAATAAGGTGCAACTTGATCACCGTAGTGTTCCCCAGTGGGTTTGTGGTAAGTTTACAGACTTACAAAGTCAAAATCTGTGGTTCGATTCCTGCAATGGACACGGTATAGGTGTAATTTTGCACATTATAATACAACTAAACACATACATCTCAATATTCTGGCTACAGTTCTTTGTTGCCCTCCAGTGGCACAGCGGTATGTCTGCGGACTTAAATCACTAGAAACCAGGTTTCAATACCCGTGGTGGGCAGAGCACAGATCAGTCATTGTGCTTAACATCAGACAAACAGTTCTTTGTTCCATGAAAACTGTGCTCTGTATATTTATATTAATGTGATTGCCATATATCTATGGAACAACATTACACATTAAATGAATGTATGTACTTATACTATAACAAAAACTGGCAATGACTCGGCTGTGGTAAATAATGACTATCAACACCTATATCCTTGTTTTCTGTCATCATGATCATCAAGTGTGAATTTATAAATTCAATTTTTTGGGGATTACACAAAAGTTGCATAATCACAGGCGAAATTCAGAGCAAAATGATCCCCTTAAATGCAACTGATGTAACTTGAATCATAATTCGTGTTGTCAACTATAGTGTACACCAATATACTGATAGAGTAATGTAGGACTTGTAACAGGGAAAACAGTAAAATACACTTACTCTTATAGCCAACTATCTACATCCATAATGCTGTCCACATATTATTGCCATACTTGGGCAAAATCCATTGGAACAATGGCTTATCCATCCTGACTTATCACAATTCAAATGTTTCTTCTTTTGCTATTTAAGAACCAACTCTTACGTTACACCTGGAAGACTGATGAAAACCTACCAGACTCAGAATTGTGGTATCATGTGTAAACGTAATCTATAGGCTCACACACACGTGCACACAAGAAGTCTCTCGATTATATGCCAATATTACTTGTATAGTTTAGTTTAGTTTAACTTGAATGTTTTTACAATTGCAAAGTTCTTTCAGCTTGTCCCCTGCTGGGACAGCGTTAAGAGTATGGACTTACAATGCTAAAATCAAGGTTTGATTCCACCTCTGTGGATATAATAGCTCAATGTGGCTTTGCTCTAAAAATAAACAAACAATCTTTCAGCTTACTGATATGTCAGAATTCCTAGCAATAATCAACAGCCACACTGAATGTCAGTGTTCTAGAGTTACACCTACTGGCTAAGTTGTCCTAGCTGCAGTGACTTGATGAGCCTCAAGTGGTCTGCATTACTTTATTAGTTAGCTAATAAAATAATGATTGTCACATCATTTGAGCTATTGATCTCCTAGTTGCCCAAGCTGTAGGTCACACAATTATTCTAAATTCTATATTGTTTGTGAAATTCCACATGGTGCCTCACAAAATATAGATCTTGACTTCTCTTTAGCATTCTGATCATGTATCTGTTTTAACTCCATTCTAAATTCTGATGTATCTCAATAACAATTTGAAGGTCGAAGTAGATAACATAGTCAATCTCACAAACAGCTAAACTATTCTACTGTCAGCTCTTCTTTCTCAAATGACCATGAACAACTATATAGGTACTTGTGGCATATTCCTCGTCATCAGCTAGATCAAAGTTCTTACTGTCTCTAATTCACCTACCCCTTCAACTACCGATTTCTGGTTCAATAAGTGCAAAAAGGTTCATCATTGGCATGTAGCCTTAGTTTGAAAATAAGTTCAATACACTTAAATTCACATATCTCAACATTATACATAAATGAATGTATGTACTTATACTATAAGAAAAACTGGCAACGACTCAGCTGTGGTAAATAATGACTACCAACACCTATATCTCTGTTTTCTGTCATCATGATTGCCATGTGTGAAATTAAAAATTCAGTTTTTTTTGGATTAAACAAAAGTTTCATAATCATAGGCAAAATTCAGAGGAAAATGATCCACTTAAATGCAACTAGTTTGATGGATTGAATTGTATAAGGGTGGGATAAGAAATAGCTTACCCAGAACCAAGGTGCTCCATGCTGCATAACTAGGTATTATCCATTCTCCAGGATCAAATTTTCATTCCTTTGTTATCTCTCTTGACACATCACCTCTGTACTGTATTGCTGATGTGTACAATTGCATCAATTAATGCAGATCGTAACCACTCCTCATAGTCCTGTGGATAATTTGGCACATCTGTATTGGAAAGTGTGCCATACACTTCATCCACTGCACATGTGAACATCAGTAAGTTTAGAGAACAAAATATAATCATGATGTAAAGGAAATGTTTATTCTAGCCATAATGATCAAGGGTCCACAATTATACACTTGACAATTTGCATAACCAGTTAAACCAAACCATCATATCGTGTATGATGTGTTTAACTGCACATCTCCAGACCTAACACTCAGCACAACTCTTCAAACAACTGGAAAATGAAGTTTGCTCTTTGATTCATATTGATATTTCCAGTATTATTTAGTGTTCAGCTAGTTTATTATTGGTGAACTGTGCTGAAATGTGAACTGGTGGATATTCTTTAGCCCATCTAGTAAGTAAATCAATGACAATCACCAGATATTTATCATCAATGTCAGACTCTAGAAAAATGTAATATACTCTTACAAACACATCAGCAAATTTCACCAGAAATCAATTACGTTTTCAGCTGCAGAAGAAAAATTTCACATGCATCAGTTATTGAAAAATACAGTCACTCCAGAAGAAGGACCATACACCCAATCTACGAGGAGTTGTTCTTTTATGAACATCAAGAGCTTCAGAAAACAACAAGTCCGTTGTTGCTCAGTTGCACAGAATGCCATCAATAATAGGGTAAATATTCATACTAATCAGGTTACTTATGTTTCACATATTTATCTATCCTTCATTTGATAGCAAACCCCTCAGATAGAGGATGATATGATAAAGTGCATGTTTTCACTACAACAAACAAATAACAAGACCCTGTAAATAACTAACAGTTTTAAGTGTGGTATACAGGCATACTATGTGTTTTATGCCTTCTAATTTTAATGTAGAAATTTTGCATGAACCCATGGTCCAGAAAACCATTAAGTTGACCCCGTTTTAGCTTTGTTACTTTGTTGCTATTTAGAGACTATACTTGCTACACCCACGGATATGGTGTTATAACACTGCATGTTGTGCAAGGAAGTCAGCAACAGTAGTGCCATTCACTGGTAGATCCAATTATATCTAGAAGTTACAGTTTTCCCCCGTGTTGAATTAGAATGACCTGTCATGTGGTATCACTAGATGCTTTGGTTAAATCCAATATTTCCTTTTAAGTAATGAGTGTTGGATTCCCATAGTTCGATCCAGTGTTTCAAATGTACTAGTCAAGGGAAGAATATCTTGAAGGAAGTACAATCATTGATTATTTCACCTGTCCAGTAAAAGAACCATTTAGTGTCAATTTTTTAAAGTAAATAAACCTTTTTCATTTTCTGTCGCATTTCAAGTCCAGTATCCTTATCACTTAAAACTCAGCCAGTTTAGTTATATTCAGCTTTACTTCATGATATATCCTGCTAATCATCCTGTTATAAAGTGGACCTACCTGTTAGATATACACGATTGTTTGAATTTAAGTTTAGTGTGAGTGTTATGATTTAGATAGTTTATATAGCATGAGTGTTAAATTTAGTTATTTTTAGAAGCGATAGTTTATCGCAAGTTTGTTTATGAATCATGCATTGGGTAATTTACTAGTTATGAATTTGAGATTGTTATGTTATTGCGTCATATTACTAGAACCTTCTAAGTATTTTGTTGTTTTAATTGCATATTATTGCATCATAATATATTGTAATGTGTGGAACATTCTAGGCGTCTGTTGGGTATAAATACTTGTCAAAATTTAGTTTGATAGAAATTTAGGTAGTTAGATATAGACTGTGTGATTGTGAGTTTAGCCATAAAGAGCGTATAGTAGCGATATTTAAAGTGAAATTATCACAGATTGTATTGTAATAACACAGTAGAGATAAATAATTCATCTTGTCAAATTGTGTTCTAAAGTAACTGAACAGCCTGTGTTGACTTTGATGAAAGAAAGAGACAATTATTTAAAGCTCTGGATACAACCATGATAACCAACAGTATAACAAACATTTATGTATACTTTTGACCTGTTTTGATACATTATTTTAGAACAAGTGGATTGTGTGCTGTTTGTTTATTGTTGAAATATATCGCCAACAAGTCACAGACGCCTACTGTAAAGAGTCCGGCCCATACATAAAACCTGACACTACCTAACACCCCTTCCAAAAATCATTTTACCTGAGAATACCACAGAAGTTTGCTCCTATATCCATGTGAATATCTGAAGGTGATCCAAATCAGGTTGTTTTTCTCAGCCATCACATCAGTAGTGACCCTGTGACAGTTCTGACTAACAGATAAGATAATGTCTACTAGGTGAAGTAACTGATAATGGCCAGCACATACCAAATACTTTTCTCAGTTTGGGGCAAAGGACCTGCTCTGTATAGGGTTATTCTCTGCAGAGAACCGCGAACTGTCTACCATAGTTTTCCGTCTAAGTAACACTTGTAGTGTATCGTCTATACTATCTTTTAATACACGAAAATGATCAGAAAATGTAACCCTCTCTAGTGTTCTTCAATCTTAAAATTATGCAAAGTCAAAATGATATCCTGCCTTAGAACTATGTGGAACACTAACCATATCAGATCGACTATCACGTGTCTGTGGCTCATAATGATTGTAACAATGCACCCTCGTGTTAAGTTCTTCAGTACCGGATAATCCAGTTTTTGATGGTCGAGTTTATTTTGCCCCACGACAAATAGCATCTGAACTATGTCTGGATCTATCAGTTTTTTTTCAACTGGATTAGTTATTTCTGACAATTATCCAGAAGCATAATTGTTGTTGCCCACATTGTTCATTACTGCTGCAATCTTTTGAAGGGTACATATTGTAAATGAACATGATTTTATCAAGTCAGTGAGATAATCCTTCAGTATTTCCAGGCTACTGGACTGATTATTATTAGAGGCGTGAGCATCCAGCATCCTTTCTCAAACCACGCCAAAGTGTGTTTCAACTCTTCTCAATAAAAAGAGAAATGCAGTTTGAACAAATTTGCCAAAAACTGCCAATAGCAAGACAGTGAACATAGAAAGCTACAGACGTTTTGTTTGTTCTCTGGATGGGGTCATTTTTTGACCATGGCGATCTTTGTAATATCAGAGAAAATTCTTTCTTTATTTGCTATATGACTAAAAAACAATTTTCTGTGCATTAATACACACTTCCATAGTTTTAATATATTGGAATACCATTTTCAGGTCTTCAATGGCAGCCGGCAATCTGAGACAAGAAACCAAAATATCATCCATTGGAAAGAAGTTTTCCTATTGCAGCCCTCTCATAAACACCATCAGCCTCTCGAGTGCTGAAATTATCTTTAAGTCTACTTTCATTGTCCAGCTTAATCTGCTAATAGTGGAAGTCATTTCTACCATACCAAAGAAGAAAGTACTTTCCAGTGCATTTGTGGCAAAGGAAAGGCATTAACACATGTTACTGCATCTACTTACTTGAAATTTAAGCAAAACCTTGGTGCTTCTTACTTCTTCTTCATAACAACTATTGGAGATGACCAAGCACCCAACAAAGATTGTATTACCACATCCTTCAATATCTGCCTGATTTCAGTCCTGTAATGTTTCAGATGCTTCATGAAAGCCTGCAGAATGGTTTTTAAATGGAATATACATCACATTTATATATGTAATGATGTGCTATTGTTGTTCAATTAAGCTGGTCATCTGCTTCCACAAACAGATTAGCAAACTTCACGAACAATTCATTTAGCTTCTGCATGTTTAGCTCATATCATTAGCACATTCCTCAAACAGTAATCTCAGATGCTCAGAAAACCACACATTCATATTTTGATGAAAAGCTGAATGTTTATAGTTAGAGAGCAGTACTAGAACATCGAGAACATAAGGACTGATAATTAAGCAAGTTCAGGCTGAGTTCTGAGCATGAAACACTGTTTCACGCATTGGTTATTACCATAATAAATGGCATCAGTACACTAGACCGCATATACAGCACATCAAAATCATATCCTGCATGTCTGGAGGTATTACTACTTATTTTTCGACATTCATGTGCGAAATACAACACTCCTGGGCCCAGTTGAATCAGTACTGAATGGTCTTTCCATAAAACTGCAGTTCGTTTGTTGTACAGGCAAAACTGACTGACAGCTTCCTCAATGAGTTAATTTCTAAAATCACAATGCCAGAACCAAGTAAAAGAAGCCTAGCTATATTTGGTGAGTGACATTGCCAGAATAACAGTGGAGATGCACCTCTTCTCTCACATCTTCCTTGTTACTGTTTGCTAGGATGATGTTTGTGTTAACTGGCCAATATAGTGGCTTCTTGAAGTGCCTGATACACAGTAAGATTGAGCAAGGTCGTGGCTGCTCCAGCTTCCAATAATAATTCAACTACACATACCATGTGATAGCAAGTCATGTTTATCCAAATCTGCAACCATAATGTTTTGTAGCAATTGCTTGCCATCGATCCTACTGCATTTGCTTCTGATATTATTTGGAATATAATTTGCATTTACCTATCATTTTTAACAATCCAAAATCAACTGATCTGGTAAACCACCGTTAAAACATGGGTTACATCTTGCACAATCTAGGCATATCTAAGAAATTCTTCTGATGTAGTCATGGCAAGTAGGCCTGAGAAGCCACGATAGCTACATCACAACGCAATGTAGTAGTTACAGCTATGGAGCTGTTGCTCGAATTTCTGTCAATCGTTGAGAAACATTACAGACCGTTCAAAAGTATAATCAGCTACAGTATATATGCTGATGTTTTTTCTTCTGTTTATATCCAATATATAAGGTCAACTCTGCAATGTAATCCAGCAGCAGTTATGTCCTACTGTTTGAGTTCCTGCTCATTGTAGGGCACCAAGCACTGAACCATTCAAGCTCAGTATTAGGCCTTACACCACCTGTCGCTGAGCTCAAGAATTCCTGAAAAAAGTATGATTTAAATATTTAAGAAAATTGTCTAGGCCCTCCTTCATAATCCTTTAAACACTTGCAAATTAACCTGCTTTGCATCACCAAATGTAGACAGGTACCTATTGCCCGTGTCTTTACCACTGTGCATTTGATACAATGTTAGTGTTCGAGGGGGCCCTTCTATTCTTTTAAAAGTTTAGAGACACATACACCCTAATGAATGTAGTATTCTTTGATTAGGTCAGCAACAGAACACTACCACACATAAAGATATGTGTCATATTTGAATTTCATATCCACTTTGGCAGTTGGACATAGTATCAGGGAAGCATCAAATCACTTCGGTGGTTTAGGTTGTTCCTGTTCACAGGGCAATAATGAGCTGCTGCTGTTCCACCTGGCAGTGTCTTAACTCTTCTTGGAAGTAGACTTTATTCAGTACATACCTCATTTGTTTTCTTGGTCAGAAATAACCCTGACTGGCAACTAGTGGTACTTGGGCTAGACAGAATATATCTGAGTGTCCCAAACTGGTAATCGTTATCATGATTCATCCTTGCTGCTCTGTGCTACTGTGTATGGGAGGTAATTTGTAGAGATCATGTTAGTGTGGTGATCAAAGTCTCCCCTAAATGTTTTCAATCTTTTGCCCGCAAAAGATAAGTAAAGAGTGTAGACCTAGCTTTCATTATGATTGGTGAAAGTCTTTGATCCAGAAGTGGGCTTTTTTTAGTTCTTACCCCAACTGCAACTTCTTCCTCTTTCACAAGTCTTAAGAAATAACTTTCTATTGTTACACCTATGTGATCGTTTGTTAATTTTCCTTAAAAATTATTTCCGAAGAAACTTTAGCGATACAAGTTCTTTCTTAAATAAATCTAATTTATTTGTTCTCAATACAACTTTGCAATACAATTAATTTCCACAGTCACGCTATAACTTAAACAAAAGCTATAATTCACAACGAACGATTCACGCGCTTGACTCAATCGTCCGTTTCTATCTCTGTCTACAATTCAATTCCATTGTTGCCGTCACTTCTTGGCGGTCTTATATACAAGAATACCGTACATCTAGTAAACACTCGAGCATTCAAGAACCTTTGAGAATATCATGACGTATAAGTAGCGTACCTAGTAGCGTTTCAGATATACACAGTTATCCAATACACAAACGTAATTATACTTGTAATCGTTCATGTGTTTTCAGTGGTGCTCACCCAACATTAAAAAATAACCTCATCACAATATAACAGCACATCAAACCTTATGCCGAACGTAATTTGATTATTATTGTATTTTCTAAAACTAAATTTTAATATAAACGTTGAGCGCAGCACAAGTAGCTCATTGTGTAGCTTTGTGTTTAAGAATAAAAGAAGCAAAATATAAACATATCAGTTTAAAGATCAATTCTTAAAAAAATTGGTTGAAGCATTAGATTAGTAAAACATTTAGATGCCTAACTTCTTTCAGCTACAATTCGCGAACTTCAAAGTATTATGTTTAATAAAATATTCTTGTGTATCTAAACCATGTACAAGGTTTTTGTTTGCTTTGTTTTGAAAATAACACACATGAGAAGTTTTTACTTTATTTGTGCTACAAATTGTTTTTGTGTATTTTATTATACTTTACAATGCATTAAATATTTAAGAAGTAAAATTGGATGTACTGTTGTATTAAATTTTATAGAATAAGTTGATTAGTCGATATTATGTAAATATTATAAAATGTTACACTTTCGAAAGCAAATCTTTATCATATATAGAATTAGTTTGACACTAATTCCTTGGAAAATTAATTTGATTTGTAGTAGAGGGCGTGTCCTGTTATTTCTTATGACTAATTAAGCAGGAAATGAATGAACTACAACTAGGATTTGGGAGCGAGAACAAATAATGTTTTGTGGTTTAAAAAACTTTGTGCAATGAGGTCTCTAGAAAATGTCTAGGTAAAAGCCTTTGTTTTTATTTAGCTAGGTAAATAATGTATCGAAAGTAAACTTGTATCATAATTAATGGCCTTTTAATTTAAGCCACGTTGAAATTTAAAATATGTTCAGGTTCACAATATGTCTCGTTCAGTCAATGTCAATGATATTGACAATTGAAATAATTATTATTAGGCTTAAGGTAAGACTAAAGTTAAACATTAGCTTACGTTAACTTAAGTTGTATAAAACCGCAACTGTGCCAGTGCATTGGACCTAGTATAGTGGTACTGGTAGTAGACGAATATGTATACAATATAGTATTGTAATTGTATAGACTTAGTATTACTGATAATGATAGTAATACTAATAGTAAATAACTAAGTAATAGACTAGCGTGGCTTTAACTATAAGTTTAATGTGTTTAACTTTAACAAAGGCATCCTGTAGCCTTTGTGACATAACCCTGGCACTAATAATTTATAATGGTACGATTATGAGGACAATTATATTCAAACAAATGTTTTGATAACCTTATGTATGTGAGTATAGTAACATAAAATACTATTAGTATTTTAAGTTAAATCAACCTAGAATTAAAAATATGTTTAAAAGAAGAGACACACTACCCATTTCTATGTGTTTGTCGGTTGTATATAAATACACTTCATGTAGCTTTAAGGCTACCTATTTTGGTAAAACTACACATCACCTAGAAATATGTGAACATGAGCATATGGAAATTTTGGCAAGTAATTCACCCTAGCCTTGTATCCAATTGCACAGTGAGAATAACAACAACTCATACTTCTAGAAAAATTTAAATTCTCGACTCAGGAACAATAGATTACGAATTGTGTATTAAAGAAAGCCTCTCTATTTTTAATGATCACCCAACACCGAATAATAACATCAGCTCCTCTCTATTGTCATTTCAATTTCAGATTCTCAGTGTTTTTATTTGATATTTATTATTATTTTAATGATAAAGTGTTTATACTTATATTTAAGCCTTTCTCTATAGTAATTTCTCTTAGTCTTAATGTTTTTTATTAAATGTGTATACTGCACGTTTTATTAAACATTCCATTGTATTGTTACCATTTAACTCTCTTCTTTATAAACTTCCAATTGAATACAAAACCTCTCGATGCTAATGTTCTTTTTTTATAGTTTGAATATTACAAACTAACTTTTTTGAAATATTAAGGCTGATGATGGAATTTAAGGAAATTTCGAAACATGTGTTAAAAATGTTTTTGGTATTACAGTGTTTTAATATTTCTTATAAGAGTTAGTACTTTTATCCGGTTAATCAGTAAGTTATCCAGGTCTGCCATCAGTTGAGGAAATTTCTGTGAATCAGTATTAGTGTATTAGGCTACAATAATTTCAGAGTTTTGTTGAAAAGTCTACAACTTGTATCAAATTGAACATACCCTATAGCAAATGCTAGAAAAGAAATTAACTACTTTGTTGTTGTGGACATTAGTTTTACCAAATAATCCAAAAGAAACCAATTACAACACTTTTGTCAGAAGTGGGATTATTTTGGTGAAAATTGAACCTTGAGTAAACTTCAACTTTCAAGATGACCTCAAGAAGAAAGATTGGAAATTTATTGAAGTTGATTAAACAGTTAAAAGAAGGTTAAGAATAGAGAGAACCTGGAAATGAAAAGAAAATCATGGAGGAAATAAAACATTAGAAAAAACAAAATTAAAAGACAACCAAGAAATTTATTTAAAATATTAAAAATATCAAAAGGTAAGACATGGCAATTTAAGAGGAGAAATAATATTAAAGAAAAATTATAAACAAAAAATAAGTATAATTGAAGGCAAGATCTATAAAGTTATTGGAGATGTGCGAGGAATTACAACAGTTAGATTGAACAAGTACGAAAGGATATCAATGAAGTATAAAAGACATAAGAAGTATGAAAGATTATAACCCCAAGATCAGTAAGGTAGGAATCTGGAAAAAATGGTAAATGCAAAGATTAAACCAGCCACATCTTTTTCTGCATTGACCCAAGCATTCCAACCTATACCATCATCTACTACAAAGTATAAAATATGAGAGCTTATTTGGTCTACATCTATTACTGCTGTGCCATTTGTTATTGCAACCTTCCCAGACTACTACATCCATGACACTACCCTATCCAGTTCCAGAATTTAGCTGGCCAATTCATCAGCATTGCTTGATTAAGAAAACAACTGACTATGATGGAAAGGTACCATAGGAGGAATATCAGGCTCATTTCAAAATCATTTATAGAGGGAAAGGGTAGATTGATGAAGAACAAACTATGCATCTTGTTGCCCCTTTAAAAGGACCAGCTTTGATGACATTAAGTAATTTTCCAGCTGAGAGACACAAATATCAAGTAACTGCTTATTCAACAGGTTTGGAGTGGCACACCAGAAAGAAGTATCCAGGGCAATATTTAGGAATAAGGTATAGAGAAAGAAGAGACCTTAGCCAAACTTGTAGAAGATCTGGAAATACTTGCCCCATTATCTTACTCAGATGTTTCTTGTGAAATGATGGATTCATTGTATGTGACCAATTCATAGATGTAATAACAGACAAGGACCTGAACATTAGGATGAAGCACAGTAGGTCTACATCTTGAAAAGAAACTCTGCAGTTGGCAATGGAACTGGAATCCATTGAAGTTACAGATAAACTAGACACACCTTCTGATACAATACATAACCTCCTTTCAAATATTGCTTTCCCAATTCAGTGCTGCCCTTTATATTCGAAATTCCACTTAATCCCCTGTGTTTCCATGTGATATTGCTGCATTGTAGCATGCAACAGTCTTCCACCAATAGGAGTGTCACACCACCTCCTAGCACAGCTGGTTCCCTCAATACTGATTGTTTAATAATCATTTCTTGATTTGGCTTTTGTGTTAAAACTTTTTTTTTGCTTGTGAGCTTTATTGAAATTGCCATTTTTTTGTACAATTATCTACTCAAAGCCTTTTGTTGTGGAAAGTTTATTTTTGAACTTTTAATTTTATAACTTTCAAATCATTCTGTATCTGCAGACTTTCTGGGCCCTTTTCTTTACACATTATGAATTCTCAAGTTAATGTTGCTTCTACTTTATCTGGCATGGGACAACAAGTTCTTCACATTGGAAAAACAATAACTGTGGTGTTGGGTTCATTTTTGTCTGTCAAGGAGGTGATAGTTATCGTGTGATGGGAGATGGAGTCCTTTATGCAGCTTGGACCTTCTGAGCCTGAAACAGATATTTCTCTACCTGTGAATCCAGGTTATGAAGATGAGGATATTGATGGCCTTTTCCTTCCTCCTACCTTTGCCAATACTTCTACCACTACTTTAACTGATTTCCCTGGACCTTCCTCTTCTTTCTTGGATATAATTTCCTAGGTTTGTTATATACTTTTCTTGTGTTATACGATTCTTCACCTTCTCCTCATCTAACTTGTGTTTCCCCCCTCCTTCAGATACTTGGGTCCATCCTAAACAGTTTGATCTCAACTTTGTTCTGGTGCCAGCATGCCTCGTCCTCCTTGCTTGGTTGATACAAATGCCTGAATTCCCTTTCCTGGACACCCAATATTTATAATCTCTTCTACAGGCTTGGAGTTCGGATCCTCTATTTTCTGTTTCCTTTCTCATGGCCAATTTTCCTGCCTTCATTATACCCTTACTACCCTCTAATGCTGTCTTTTTTCTGAGGCAATCTACCATTACCCTGAGGGTTTTTTGGCAGATACTAGTTCCCTTATCTTCTCTACTTTGATGTGTTCATTTTCCTTATCACTTCTTACTTGGTTACTCTGTTGCTGGGATCAGTTGGGGATGGACACCCTTCTTGCTCAGGTGCATTTGCCTCTCTCTTATCTCATAGGCTTCCATTTGGCTCCTTGTTTTTTTCTAGGGTGTTTTGGGTAGAGTTCTTGATCATCTTGAGTCGTATTTTGAGACTGTATACTAACATTTTTCCTTATCCTCACTTGTTTTCCATCTCTTTCGAACCCCTTCTTTACCTGTTTCTGTCTCCTGTCCTCTGCTTCCTCTTCTTCCCCCTCCCATTCTGCTGCTCCCATCTGTTCTTCCACTGTTTACAGACTTCAGTGCTGTAAGTCTTAATGGTGATTATTCTCTAGACTTAGGGATGGTAGGGGTCTGTCCAGCTTGGTTTATGGATCTTTGGCTTCCATTTGCAGCCAACTGTTGGGTGCTGCAAGTTCTGTCAGAGGGCTTTACTCATAATTTTTCTGCTCTTCCTCTTATCTCTTCTCTCTGTTCCTGTCTGTTCTCTGGGAGATTCTGTTTCTTACCAGCATCTGTCAGTGGCAGTGTCAGACCTATTGGCCAAAGACACTATCGAAAAGGTTTCTTATCTTTTTCCAGGATTTTATTCCCATTTGTTTGTCATTCTAAAGAAAACCAGGGATTGGCATCTGGTCATAGATCTTTCAGATCTCAATTGGTATCTGGGCCTTCCTTGATTTACCAAGCAGAGTTTTCTCACCTTCTGGTGGTTCTTTGCTCCAGGAATTTGGATGACCCAGGTGGATGTCTCAGATGCTTATTTCCACATTCCCATCTTCCCAGCATCCAGACTTTACTTGTGGTTTGTTTTTAAGATCAGTTACATGCTCTTCTTTTTGGCATTGCATTAGGACATTACACTTTTTGCCAAGTTGTGCTTGCTTTTGCTCATTACATTCATGGCTAAAGACTGTGGTTCAACAATTATATGGATGACTTGCTTCTTTTAGCCCCATTCCAACAGGCTTCCAATGACTACACTATTTTTCTTCTTCGGCAGGCTATGCATCATGGTTGGTTGATCAAGCTGGAAAAGTCTCATCTCACACCGACTCAACATCTGGTTCATTTCTGTATGTTCTTCAATTCACATCTCAGCAAAGCCCAACCTTCTCCACTTCGTTTCAGGGAGCTGGAGTAATTGATTTCCATTGCTCTATTGTCAACTTCTCTTCCTGTGTGGATAATTCTCTTCTGGGGACTTGGGCTTCCATGGAATGCCTTATTCCCATGAGTTGTGCTCACATGTCATTTAAAGTAGACTGCATGATCTGTAGAACCTCCCTCATTAATCTTCCTACTTCCCTGCACACTGATTTCATCTGGTGGGTTGACAGAACCAATACAACAGAAGGTGTTCCTCTTCCTCCCTCTTGTCTGGATCTCCATCTCTTTACAGATGCTTCTCTGATGGATTTGGGCACCTGTCTCAACTCTGGAGATTTCAGGTCAATGGTCCCCAGAAGAATTGATACTTCTTATCAATCTATTGGAACTTTTGACAGTTCATCAAGTTTGGATCTTTTTTTTTTCATTTGTGTATGGCTGTTTATGATCCATACAGATAACTCAACTGTAGTTTCTACATCAATTGCCAGGGGGGCATTCGGTCTTTCTCTCTTTAATGTTTTTCTGTTCCCCATCACTGAATTCTTCATGTGGATATTTGACTAGGGTTTATTGGCATCAACCACTGGTAGTTACTGGGCAGCTCTTTCTACTATTTTCTGGTTTTCCTGTTACTGTTGAGTTTTTTTTTTCCCCCAGTTCTCACTATGCTCTTCCAACCTTTTCATCTCCTTCATTCTTCCCAACTGGGACCTGAATGTTGTTCTCCTCCCCCCTTCCAACCTTTGGCTTCCTATTCCTTATATCATCTCTCTCTCTTATAACCTATTTTCTCTTCCTTTTCACCTGTGGTTGTCAGTATTCTGACATGTATGCCATCAATTTTTCACACATTCTTTTCCATCACTTATATGCTCTTCACAATCCTAATTGCACTTCCTAAAACATCTGTGGCATGTGAAAGTGACAATGTGTTCATTCCTATACCTCTCACATCTATTTCTCAACTCGTATTCTCTATCTAAGCTCTTGATTGCCTACTTTGTGTTGTCCCTGCAGTCCATTGTTATTTTTCCTGCACTGCTCTATTTCATGGCTTCTGATCCCATCTCTTCAAGCCTTGGAATCCTTCTTCCATCCCTGATCTTTTTCTCATTACCCTTACTGGATGGCTTTGTTAACTCACCCATTTAACATATTCTTCTTTGGATGAGGATGCTCATTAATGCTTCCAGGTGTCCTCACATCAAATCTGGTACCTTTCACATTCTTTAGCTGCTCACTTCCATTGTCCGTTGTAAAAGATTGTTTGGGCTGGCATGTGGACAACTCACACTTTTGTTGCACACTGTCTCCATCATGTGGCTGTATATTCGTTGTTGGGCTATAGACCAGCTCCGACTGGGTAAGTTCTCTTTTTTTTATCTTTCATGGGGCTCTCTCATCACTTACAGGATCCAACTCATTGGGAAGTTGGGTCTACCAAGGTATACTTATCCAAAATCTGCACAGTGTAGGGCCATCAAGGCCTGATATAGCACTTACTTGTGAAATGGTGTTGCAATTCATGGTTTCCTTTTGGGCACTTCTTGAAGGGGGCTCATCCAGGTAAAATTTTTCACTGGTCCCTTCATACTTTCCCCATTTCTGGTGCATTTTATGTTCTTTTGTAATCTTGAAGTGATGATTGAACAATCAGTAACGAGGTAGCCTGTTGCACTAGGAGGTGGTGTTGCACTATTGGTAGAGGGTTGTCACATGCTCACTTGCATGCTACAATGCAACAATATCACACAAAGATGTGTGATTAGGTAGGAGTCTCAGGGCTGGTGGCAAGCGAGAAAGTTAGCACATAGAGGGCAGCACTGTTAGAATACTTTTATGATTTAGCATTATCCTTAAATTTTATATTTCACTGAACTCTAAAGTGCCTGGCTGGGTCCACTTTGTCTTAAGGGGCAAAACTGAAACATTGAATTTTAAAAACAATTGTAGAAAACAAACTTTTAGGTATCTTCCACACAATTAAAAAAACCACTTCAAAGTTGAAATGTATTCAACAAAAAATGTTATTTATTAAATTTCATTCATAATAATAATAATAATAAAAAACAACAACTGCAAATATAGATTATAAGTTGATTTCAGCATGCTCCAAATGAAAACATTTGTATTCACAAATTTCCTGAGCAAAATACAGCACCAGTTTGAACCTTGTAACTTCAATACAAATGTAATTTTCAACAATTAGTTTCTCAATCTTAGTGGTGTAATTATGTATATCTCGGGTTTGAATAGTCATAGACTAGTGATCTAAACTAGTTATGTTATGAAAGTTCTTTTTCTGTTATTTTAAATGGTATAAATCAATAAGGCTTTCAGTTCAGTGAAGACTTGCACAGATATTGGAACAAAGTGATAAAAGCTTATTTTGGTGCTGTGTTGCTAGAATAAAATATGTTTGCGAACACATTCCACTAAAATTACAGTCCTTTTTTTAAACTAATTTTATCATTTGTATTTTTGATGTACCACCACAACAGAAAAATATATTTTTTCATGGAATAAGATGAGTTGAGCATCGTTCTTTGTTTTTCCAACAAAGCTGCTGTTTTTTAGGCAATGATTATGTTCTTAAGCTTATCAGCCTAAATAACTGCTTGAATGGAAAATGAAAACCACCAAAATATAATATATAAATAGTTATAGAATGGGTTTAAAACTTATTGCATATATAAAATGAAACCTAACTGAAATTTTATAAAAGCTTGTTTACAGTTTTGGTATGGTTAGAAAATTATTTTTATTTTGTGACAGTGATTTGAAACAGGGAAATTGCATGTGGTGTTTTTTTGAATCAAATCCATAATAAAATTTACAGTTTTATGAGATAAAAACAATTGGAAATAGTGTAGGAAGATGTAAAAATCTGTAATTGAAATGTACAATAAAGGTAACTATTTTTACTTGTTTCCTAAAGAAACATCATAACAAAATCTTTTTAGAATTTTCAAAACTGAATTTATACAAATATCAGAAAAAGTAAGATATTTTATTTTGCACAAGTTACATAGTTTATAGAAAGCTCATTTCAAGTTTCAACCAATTCCATATAGTAGTTTTTTGTTTTCAATTTAGTAAAATAACCCATACAACAGGTGCATCTGTTTCCAGCACAAGAGTTAAACATAACCCTTCAACCTACTTGTATGTTAGTTGTTTTGAGCCAGGAAACATATCATCCTTTTTAACCATAACAATGGTTTTTGAAAGGAAGGATGTTTTTGATACTTAGTGAATGGTAGAATTAGTATTTCAATCTTTTTAACTAGTTACATGTAGCTAGGAGAGCATAATTGTCACACAGGCTCAGTATGAACTTTATTAGATTTAACATGGGTATAGTATGGTTTATATCTAAAACAATACTTTTAATTATGTATATTCTTAGATGAAAGATTAAATATCAACCAAAAGAGTACTCACAGACGTGTCATTATACCCAATTGATAAAGGCTTTTTCTGTATTTGTCTAAAGCAAGTGAACAAATTTTCATTCTAACTTTTTTAGTTATCAATCTCTTCTTTAATCGTTTTCACTAAAAGAAATGAAGCAGTTGAAGTAGAAAATCGAAGTTGTGAAGGTCGTATATGTATATTTGTGGCAGTTGTCCAAATTGATACAGTAGAAAACAATGGCACTACAAACAGTGTACATCTAGAGTGGAAATGCAAGAACTAGCTTTAGTAATAACATAGTTTTAAAATTTAAGTTATTTATTTTCTTAGGCTTAGAATATTCTGTAATAATTAGCAGTAAATTGTAAATTATTCAGTTTTTGGTCTATTTTGTACATTGCATTTATTGATCTTGATAAAGTCACAAATGCTATAATAATCTTTGAATTCTTTAATATCACACTCAGTGATATAAGGTGTACTTTAGTTTTCTTAGTTGCATTGTTTATGATGAACATGTTGTGTTGTAAATTAAACTTAGTAGAATGAAAAATGCAGTAAGAAAAAAGGCAATTCAGGGATAATGAAATAAATTAAAAGGGTGAAATTGAAGGCTTAAGAAAAAGTATACATGAGAGCCAGAAATAAACTTTTGATTGACAAAAATAATTCTACTAATGATTGTGGTAATGGAACATTGGTCTTATATCATAACACCTGTTATTGAAAGAGTGACAACTCAAGTACAGTCATTAAAGAGGTAAACCAGAATACCTTTTTTTATTGCATTTTTTAAAGATAAGTTTGTGTTTCCTGTTAAAACCACCTGCCACATCAGCAGTACTATTTATATTCAGGTGGATAAGCTTAACTGTAGCTTTGCTTTTATGGGATTACTACCACAGAGCCTAATGTTTTAAATAAATAAGAAAATAACTTTTGTTTTTACCAAGTATTCTTTCATTCTAGATTATAAAAGAAAAACTGGCTTTTGTAGAAACTTTTTCAAAATGCTTTAAACTTAGTATGCTGCAAATATGCTGGTTAATGATGCATCTTAGATCTACATGTATATAGTGACAAAACCTTAAAAGTAATTAGGTTTATACGTTTATCTCAAATTCTAGTGGAGATGTGAACTATTAGTGCAGTTTTAAGAAAATAAAATAGTTAACTTCATTGAAATTCAAAATACATACCAAATTAATGGTTCAGAATTTGTATTAAATATGTAGTTTTCCTGCTTTTGTGGATTTATTGAATAAGTGTTGTATATTCAGTGGATAAACATCATGACTTTCACTTTCAACCATAGGTTAAGGATAAGACTTATTTTTTTTGGATGACTCACGTGAAATTGCACATGTAGTATTTAGAGAAAAGACGTTAAATTGCATGTCATGTTTCATGCATTCTGGCAGTGTGGTAGGATGAAATATTAAAACTAGCAGACATTTTTTGATTTCACATTAAAGGACAGTAGAGGCTAACACTGTATGTTGAATTGTAAAAAGACCAGTCAAAATGCCCAAGCGGTCTTATCAAATAAAAGATGAAGCTAGAGAAAAGTAAGAAAATTTATTTGAATTCCAAAAGTGTAACTAAGAGCTACTTAAGATGTACTTCTAAGCAGATGTTGTATTTTTTCAGGTATATGTACTACTGTAGCTTTCAATGTGAACTTGGTTCTTATTGTTAAGATGTTAATTTTGTCATGCAAGTATTTTTATATGATTCTTTGATATCTATTTGGAGAGATATTAATTAACTCATTTTAAGGTTCTCGTAAAAACTATTATTATTATTATTTTTACAAATAAATGTGAACTTTTGTGATGAAATATAAACAGTAGAGATTTTGGTTGCCAAAACAATTTATGTAATGTATTCTATTTTAAATTATTTGTGTATCAATGAATTTTATTGATTTTATGTACATTAGTTTCATATTGTTAAAATGAATGAAAGATTGTGCATAAACATTTGAACTGTAAGCTTAATTGTGTGAATAATCAAACATACACTCTTGTGCAAATTATTTTTGCAAATAGCTGTTGAAAAATGTGTCCTTCATATAATATCAGTGACCAATTTATTAGCCAGTTTAGTAGTAGAGTAGATAACTTCTAGAATGTAATGCTAACTGAAAAAGCTTATTTAAAATCATTAATTTTATAGGTTTTTCAGAATGGTAGTAGAGGAATAACACTTTTATAAAATACATGGCTCATAAATTTTTTATAATTTGTTTTAATTATTTCTGTTTGGGCAGTACTGGGATTTTTTAAAAGTCATCTATTATTTTACTTGTACAGAATAATGCAAAAAAGAAACCTGTAGAGACATAAAGCTAAATTGGGAACATGCCTGATTTTGCTAAGGGCTATACCAAGGGTAGTGTGAATGTGGTGTAAATGTGCATCTTTTAAGGCAAGGATATATTAGATTTCTTTTGAGGAGTGCCCTGATTTTGCTAGCATGTCACCAGATAATTTTGTGTACAGAAGGAAGATACCAATGGGAAAGACATCCCCATTAAGTATTTGTTTGTTTTGTTTTTCTCAGAATTTCTGTGTGATACTTTAAAAATATTTACTTTTTTTCTTCACATAATTTTTCATTGTGTTCTTTGGATAATTTATATATCATATTAAGAAATTAGTTTCTTCTATTTTAAATTCAGCTTTTTTATTTATAGGCAATATGCTACAGATGTAGCAGTTCCAAGCTCTCCTGTTTGGACTTGCTTATCTCTCTTTGGTTAACTTGTGTACAGGATTACTGATGAGGAGTGGAATTCTCAGAAACTTGTTTAACTCAGTAACACATGTTGATCAAAGCGTAGATTGAACTGTACCTCCCTTAACTTAGACTTCAAGATTAAACAATTTTTGGAATACTAAATTTATTCATTAATCAGACTTTTACTGTCTTTTTTTTTTAATGATAACACGTGAAAACTCTGTTCTAACATCAGTTTCCTTTAACAGTGCCGTGGAACATGAGCAATCTGTCTAATCCAATTTTGTTTAGCATTCTGTTGCTGTGGTGCTTTAAAATGCTTTAAATTAATTTTATGCAGCATTTATAATTGCAGTTTATAGATTTTTTTATTATAGTGATATTTTAGCTTTTATAACATTAAAGCATATCATTTAATTTCTTATCAATTAAATAAATTTGCAAGTCCTGGAGTACAACAGATTTACCAGCAGTTGTTCATTTGTGTGTGTTGTTTATTGTACTGTGGTTTCCCTCCCAGAATTTCACCTGATAGTTAAAAAAAATATGATTACTTAGGACCAGGATTTTAAGTTTGACTGTATAGAACAAGTGCTTCTTAAGCTTTGGAGCACTAATTTTGACCCAACACTCTTAAGTAAGTGGCCAAAAATGTAGTGTAATTGGTTACAAATGCAAGGAAAACAGTAAGAAAATATTATATTTCTTAATGTGTTATGTTGTTAGACATTGGATACTTTTTTAATGATACAGAAATTGTGATGTGCCCTTTTAGTGATTAGAAAAATTGTTTTGACCCTGGTACACCATGCTATATGCTAATTTAAAAACTTAAGTATTGTTCTCCTAGAAACTTTAGAATTGGAATGTTGATTGAAGTTTTGTTCAAACAGCGAGAAAAAACTTCTAGTCAAGTACTTTCTTTTCTTTAGATGATTTGTGTGAAGACACTGCAATTTCTTGTGTACTTGTATAGTAGATAAGCTAATCAATGTCTTGTTACTCTCCAAGATCATCTAGACTGTTAACAGCTTGGTGATTTTTAGATCACCACATAGCATGAGTAAATATAACACATTTCACTATTTCAACTAGCTTCAGGGTTTGGAGTTTTAATCGCAGACTATTTCATGTCACATTTTGTCAGCTGTTTTAAAATATTTTTTTATAATCTATGCTAATTCTGCCATCAGAAATGTGACTACTAAATTAACCTCTTTCAGATAATGAGCTTGGCTGTTTGTCTGACTTTCCATCTGAGGCCTTTGTTTAATTTTACCAGTTGAAGAGAGTTGGTTGTTTCAGTTGTAATATCTATTGCCTTTGTGTATGATTACTGACTTTTCATTTTTAGTTTTTCACTCTTTGCATTCCCATTGTAAAAATTAACTTACAAAATTATGAAAAAGTCTATACAAGGAGATGCAAATGTCAAGCACCACCTACTGTTGATTCAGTCAAGGATACTCACACAACCAGATAACTTCCAAAATGATAGACTTAACTTATTTGCACACAGTAGCTAATTCCTCCAGCAAATGCCTTTGAGATTTCTACCAACAGAAGGATGACAATTCTTCTACAAACAGTAAATCCCCATAAGTACTCACATTCAAAATTAACTTCATTCTTATATTTGGCACTGTCTTTAATCAACATGTTTCTTTACATTTTAATTTAATCAATTTTGTGATATTTGTGCTACCTTTTCACAGTGTTAACTTTCTTTGGTTTCCTTTTAGTTTGTTTTATCTTTGATTTAAAACTACATCCACCCCAAATAAATAGAAGAAAAAAAAAGATATGGAGAATTGCTACCTCATTCATGAATCCTCAAGTGACAGTGACTACTCCTACTCCTGAGGTTCTGCAGATGCTTCTAACAGTGCCCCTATTTTATCTATAGCCACGGGAGGGTCATAGACTGTTTAAGACATTGTTGTCATAGTTCAGTGTGTTGTGGGTTGTTTCCTTCCTTGCTTCATCTGCTTATTCCTGCATTTGATCAGCAGTTGCCACCTTCTGGGTTTGCACTAAGTTCCTCTTTATCTGTTGAGGACAGTTTTCTTCCATCAAATCTCTTTGTGAATTATTCATGTTTGTTCTTTACTTTCCTTTTCTTCTATGTCTTTTCATTCTTTCCATTCCTTACTACATGACCCTCACACTGAAGATCGTTTGTTTTTTCTCTTCTTTTCTAGATATACTTGTCCCTGTTGACACATTCCTGAATCAGCTTCATTCCCACTCTCAAATGCCTTCTCCATCTTGACTCCAGTATTCTTTTGCCATGGCTTATGGCCATTCACCTTTTATTGTTCTTTGATTTCCAAATCCTAGAGTCCCTTCTACCTGCTTGTAGGGGCTGACTCTTTGTCTCCAGTAATACTCTCTAATGCCCATCTTCACCTTTGTCTTATCTGTCCTCTCTTCATCTCCTATATGAAGCTCTACACTGTGATCCTGATATTTTTTGGGGGATCAACAATATGTTATTTTCATTATGTTGGTCAGGGTTTCATCTACTGCCTTGTCCCTGCTTACTTGGTTCATCTGTTGTTGGGACCTTCTGGGTTGTGATGCTCCTCTTGTCTCTACTATTTGTCTTCCCCATTATTTCTTCTGTGACCTGCATCTGGCTCCTTTTCTTAAAGACTCAGGCCAAGAATGCTCAACACTAGTTCTCCCATTCCTCCAGAGTGTCTCATCTCTTACAACCTTATGAATCCACTTCCATTCCTCAACCCCATGAATCTTCCAATTCTCTATATTTTCCCATTTATTGTTGTTCTACTGCTTCTTGCCATCTCCACTCCTCTTGAGTTGGCCATTGCATGTCCCATATGTGACTCCTTCCCTTTGTACCCAGTAAGTTCAGGCCCTATAGGAGAAAGTTCTTTAGTAAAATCTACTTTATTAGGCTTTAAGAAGAAATTTGGTAACGGTCTGCCGATGTAAAAATGTATTATATATTTCCATGTATTTCACTTTGAGATAAATTATATGGGTTCAACCAAGGAGTTGATAAATTGGAATGATTAGAGAGATAAAGTTCAGCCAGTAATAGTAATTGTAATTTTTCCTTATCCTTGAATGGGAGATTTTTTTTAGACCTAGCCTGACATATGTTGCATATTGCTTAGATTTTTTAATTGTTTTCTTTACATGTATATTGTAAAGTATCTGTGGTAAGTAAATGTTTAATTGTAGCTTTAAGAGAATATGTAATGTACTTGATGTTTGTGTGGTAAGACAAATGTGTTGACATATAGTTGGGTTTATAAAAAAAGCTATATGTTAGATGTATATAAATAAGCATGATTATTTTGGCTTTAAGGAAAAATTTTAAAATAGCTATGGATTGTATTTTGTTCATTAAATTTTTTAAAAAATTCTTGGTATAAAATTCCATGTTTTGGATATATTACTTTCAGGATGAGAGAATTCAAAGTTGTTGTTCTGGGAAGTGGAGGAGTTGGGAAGAGTGCTCTAACAGTTCAGTTTGTCTCGGGAACCTTTATGGAGAAATATGATCCAACAATAGAAGATTTCTACCGGAAAGAAATTGAAGTGGATTCTGCACCTTGTGTCTTGGAAATTTTAGACACTGCTGGTACTGAACAGTTTGCTTCTATGCGAGATTTATACATAAAAAATGGACAGGGTTTTGTTGTTGTATACAGCATCACTAATCACCAGACATTTCAAGACATTAAAAATATGAAGGAACAAATTATGCGAGTGAAGAACCTGGAACGTGTACCAGTAATTCTTGTTGGAAATAAGATAGACATTGAGCAGCAAAGAGAAGTAAGCAGCATGGAAGGAATGTCCCTAGCCCAACTTTGGGGATGCCCTTTTATGGAGGCCTCTGCAAAAAATAAGTGCAATGTGAATGAAATGTTTGCTGAAATAGTCCGTGAGATGAACTTTACCCCTGAGATAGAGACATCCAGTCACTGTTGTGTTGTTCTCTGATGCAGGTTAGTAGAGTAATTATAAATTCAGCTCTTTTTTTTTTTTAATGTTCTTTACTTTAAATAAACTAAGAACTGCATTACAGTGACACTTAATACTCAGATTCTGTTTTTGTAGTGTTTTCACTAATGGTGAGAAATAATTACACAGTCTGTAATTATCATGGGTTCCAGATGAACACAAATTGTACATTACTGTGACAGTTAAACTCAGATTCTGTTAGTGTTATGTTATTTGGGAGTTGTGATGTGTAGAATGGTATCAGCTTTAAAATTCAATAGTTTTCATGGGTTCCATCTAAACGTTGTAACTGATGGTATTGTATACAAGTAAAAATAGGTTATTCCTTGATATTGAATAATTGTGATATTCCATTGCCTTATGTAGTTGGAACAGAGGTCATCTCTATAAACTATTGCCAGCATGTAGAGCAAAATGTTTTCACACAATTCATGTGGACTTGTGTAGTTGTTCATTATGCGTGTACCTATGCCTAAAATATTTTTATTTCTATCTTTGTATAATAGCACCACCTACTAGCCAGGAATATTTACACTGGATTACATGTATTATATTAGCACCACTATCAGAAACATTTACACAAGATTCTTTCTATATACGGACACCACCCTTTAATCTGGAAAAAAAAATACACTAAATTTAACATTCAGTAGTACTACTGGCTGGAAATACATATATCTGACTTGAACACCATTGGTAAAAAATGCTTTACTTTTATAAATTAAATTTACTTGTATAAACAGGACAAGTAACATTTTAATATTTAGTGAAGAAATTACTGAATCGAATAATTAAATAAAAAATATATTAATGACTATGGGTTGAAACATTGTAATTATTAAAATCAGAACTTGTTCACAGTAAAAGTTGCTGTTATTATATTTTTGAACTAAACATTTTCATTTGTGTAATTTAGATTATTTATCTGAAATAAAATAGTTTTTAATGTATGTTATTTTACACTTTATCATATTTTTAGACTTGATTTCTTTTTTTCAGTATGTTGATATATGGACAGCTAACAAATAAGCATACAGGAAGAAGATTGGGAGTTGTGCCTTTTTTTAATGGCAGAACCCTTCCACTGACCAGCATATAATGTGGACTGTTGTTGTGCAATAACTTCTATACTCCTTAGGTCACTTCTGAAATTTGCAAAAACATCTCCAGTAATTTCTTTGTGTTCACTTCTTAAAGTTAAGCTTCTCCACAGATTTACTTACTTTGTTTCAGCTGCTTGGTTTTTACATCATGTATTGTACATGTACATATGTGAGTTCATGAATAAGCATCAAATGGGTGCATTTGGTGAAATGAAAATTACCCAAGGCACCAGTGAGATTTTAGTAGCCAAACTTTAAAGTTAGAAACTTTAGGCAAAGATTTGAAACCAATATAAATTTTAATACGAAATAATAAATTTTAGTTACCTCAAAAGCTGTTTTAGGCAATGTGATGCTACTTTTATAAACTGACTCTATGTGTTAATGTTTGGTGCTTCCAAAGGCCAGTCAGATGTTGCCTAGTTGTCAGCAGTCTTTCAAGTCCATGATGTGTATCATAACATTTTATAGGACTTTATTGGCTGATATCATCATAATCTGGTTTTGGAGATCTGTTTAAGTTTCCATGTCAAATAGAAACATTGTATGATTTCTGTAAGATCCAAAGCCCAAAATGTTATGTTTCCTTTATCTGATGTCTAGAAGTCCTTGTTGTATATATAAATGTATTTAGGTAAAGGAAATATAATAATTTTGTGTAATGTCATTTGTATTGGTGGAAGTTTCTTATATAATTTGAAATTTTGTTATAAGAATGACCAAAATCTCTTGATAATGTATAGATGTATTAGTATTTGCTATATGTTAAAATTGAGAAAAAGTATAATGTGTTGGCAAAAATATTTGTAAGTAATTTTGCTTTATTATGGTGCTGTAAAGTATGTTTGTAAGCAATTTTTTTTACTACAATGCTATAAAAAAATATCTTTTGGATGCCAAATTATTTATGCTAAGTATATTATAGTATTGGGAAAAAAAAAAAACATGCCTGTGACCATAATTTCAACAACATTTCTGATGTAAAATTTAACTGAATATTTATGCAGTTATTAATGGATCTAGTCGAAGCAGTACAGAACTGGTGATTGTTTTCTCATAAACAGTCTAATCGTACAATAAATTAAAGCAGTAATTTGTGAACTTCTTTTAATATTAAAGCAAAAATGAAAAACTGTTTTCTCTACATTATAACTAAAATGTGCATGATAATATACATTGAAATAGAAAATGTTTCAGAACATTTTTTGAAGAAAAGTTGATATAATCAGGACAAAAATGTCTTACTTTTTAAAATTTCATGTTGTTTTTTTTTAAAGCTCTTAGCCAAAAATTGCATATAGATTTGTCGTTTGGGATTGATACATAATCTTTCTGTTTTGCTTTAAAAAAACCTAGTCTTAAGCCTATCGGGTAACAAAAAGGAGTTAATTTTTTCTGAAAAAAGTAACTTAGGATATTATTAGTCCAGAGTTTTCTATAAATGAAAATGTTTTCATTGTTGAGGAGTAAATTTCATTTATCACTCCCAGAAGATGAACAAGAAAATTTTCCTTGAGTCATTTAGACATTACTCTTATTAGTTACTTCCTTGAAGTTGGTATGTATTGAAAGTTAGACATTCATATAAACTTTATTAGCAAGTAAAAGCCACCAAAAATCTGCAAAATGAATGTTTGCTATTCTCTGCAAAACATATTATAAAGATAGGTGTGCAGGCCAGTAGTTTTAGTCCACATAAATGAACCATAAATTTAGTTTTGTAGTTGCAGTTGAAAAGATTTCACATTTGTGATATCTTCATGCCGAAGATTCGTCGCCCATTAAAAAATGTACTTCCATACTTCAGTTAAATGAGGAAATTCAAAATATTTTTTGAGGTTTGTGTAGAATGTTTTAAAATTGGTGATGTGCTTTTGTATTTTTAATTGGCATTCTATATCTGTAGTTTACTTCCTTAATTTTATTGCTATTGATTTTGTTAGCAGCTGACAAACTTTTGCTAATAATGCTCTCAGTTCTGTTTCTATACAGCTTAGAATTGTCATCATTTTTTTTGTTCTATTATGAGTTACCTTAATTTTATTGACCTTATGAATGTTATGCCTTATTTTCTAAAGTTATCATAAATCTTGTTTATATTTTACTTGAACTGTATAGTATCTTAGTAGTATGACACCTTGTAGTGAGCCCTCATGTATTGAAGTAACTATAATAATACCTCACTACTTAGAAAAGTAGTAATAATACTGTTATGTATTATACCAATGTTGCTTATGGAACAACAACATATTAGTTGAGATGATAAGTAATAGTATGTTTTTGCAGTCTACTGTATTTATGGTATCACATTACATAAAAGTGAAGTGGAAGGAATGGTGCCATACTTCTCAATATTACACGATGGGTTTATGTTTCACAAAGGGATAAATTTATATGACTAACTAGATTTAGAACAATATTCAATGAAGTTAAATTTTAGGTAGGTTTTCACTTAAATCTTTGATTATAATTGCCTTTCGTATTTATTATAAAAAGGATTTTTTTTTCTTTAACCCTTTTGTTAACAGACATTGTGCATTCTCAGGAACCAGGAAAAAAAGTTGGGAAGTTTGATGAAATATCACAAATTCTTTATATAATTGATTTGTGTATTTTATTAAAGAAAGACCCTTCAAAACATGTATCATTGGAAACAATGTGAGAAACTCTTATCAAAGTTCACCCATATGGTCCCTAAGAATAGAAATAGTGTATTAAGTACAACCTATGGTAAGCAAGGAGTTAAAATGGACTGAATATAGCTAGGTCTTTCATTTTTTTATGCTCTTAATTCAAGTTACGCTTCAACCTAGACAATATCAAAAGAAAGTAAAATCTGTAGGAATAAAGTATGTGTTAAAATTTAATATTTTATGAGTTAGAACTTTTGCAGTATTATATATTTTTTTAATGATTATTCAAGATTACTACAAGTCTGAGGGTATTAAGTTATTTTACAGGTCAGAAAAATATAATGAAAGCAAAGTATATTGTAGAAGATATCTGTATACACATACAAATACATATGTATTCTGTTTGTAAGGAAAGTATTTTAGAAGTAAACATTGTTTTTAAAGAGTTTTAATGTTTGTTGCAAAGCTTTTTGTACAACATGAAACTGTTGTTTTCCTTTTTTTTCTTTTTATGAAACGGATTAGACAAACTTTATAACAATCTTCAGAGAAATTTCTAGTTAAGCCAATGTTTCATGTGACATTTAGTGAAAGTTTGAACAATGTACAGTGTTCTGTCATGAGAGGTGATTGGCTTCTGTATGTTGTTTCATAAGAAATGACTTGTATATGTTCTATTATGAGTGTTCTGTATATTTAAGACAGGTTGATCTTATACAGGGATTAGCAGTTTAACTCAGGTACCACTTCTTGTAAAGCATGTTTATAAGATTGATGTATTTTTCATACTGTTTTATAAAGCCTGTAGCAAATGTGTGTGTGTGTGTAGAAAAGCATTTTAAACAGTTTCACATATAGTATTAAACATGTAATGCTCATTCCATAACTTGGTTATGAGTAATTCTTTCTTTATAAATATAAATATATACATATGTTGGTGTTTAAAACCATATCATAAACTTTGAACTAATTTCGCAATTAAGCTATTTCCACATTTTAAACAAGTGTTTTTTGTATATCAAGTTCTACTGTCTTTATCCAAACATTGTCCTCATGTGAATATAGTTTAACACACACACACACACACACCTAACTAAAGAGCCATCCTTGCAAGATTATTCATACTTGTAACTTGTCTGAAGTCTGCCATATTTAAAATCATAAAGATGGTACCATAAATTGCTTAAATAGGAATGCTGTTTTAAAAAATAAAGATGAGCTAAAACATTTAATGTAACACCTTTTTTTACATTACTTATGAAACTTTTATCTGTATTCACAGAGGCTTGCAGGTAACTATTATACAATTAGATCCTTTGTAGGGGAGGATATTAACTTTGCTGCTATTCCTCTTATGAAGCAAGAAAACTGGTTCAAAGAATATGATATGATAAAATTTTGAAAAACACCAGTTTAAAGTACATGACATTTTAAGAACAAAACTGTGATATGGAATATAAACTATAAAGCTAGATATTAATATATAAGTAATTACTTGTTAAGAGATATTGGTAAACAAGTAAAGAAATAGCTGTGGCGTTAAAAGGTAGAATTTACAAATATAAAATTTTCGTAACATGCTGGCAGAAAACAATATGTAAATAACTAAGCTTTGAAAAGTAGAAAAATATCAATACTTATACACTGATATACACAGAACAAACTTTGTACCAGTATAAAGCTTAATATACTGGTTTCTAAGATTGTAAACAGCTCAAAATGTGTACAAGTAGAGAACTTTTCTTAATACACACTTGTAGGAAACTGTATGTACAAGCAGAAAGCTATAGAAAATTGGTAAGCAGAATGCTGTAATAAGTTGAGATATTGAGAAGATGTACAAAAGAAAATGGTTTACTGTGCTAATGAAAAGTACAGCTTAAGTAATGACATAAACTTAGGTAAGTAATAAGGGAAAATCAAACATTTACAGATGAGGTCACAGTGGAAGGACATGCATACAGTTTGGTTAAAGAGTGGATAAAATGTGGTGGTATACAATATAGGAGTAGCAGGAAGTGGGCTTTTGGTAACAAAGCAGAAAAGTTGACATAAAGATGGATCTCTATTGATAAAGAATGTATATATTTAAACTATTTACCATCATAGCCTTAAAGATCATTTATTGTACAGTGAAGTCTTGAAATATAAACTAATCTTTGATTATTATTTATGTCAACAGATACTGTGTAATATTTTATAAGATGTGGATACCATGAATTTGTCTCTGTATTGTGCTTGTCATCATTGTTACAAGCTCATAAATGTGACTAAGAGGTAAACTCTCATACTTGTGTTAGATTTTGTGCATTTTTGAAGTGTGTTCTTTAAATTCCGCAGTTACTCGAGAAAGCAACTTGCTGTTTTAACTTCAAATTACTTCATAGTGTTTTATTATATAATTTCTTTTTATTTCAACTGTGTATTATGCGAGTTTTTTATTCTGTTTGAGAATTTTGTGTAAAAACCATATAGAACTATGTATCGATTGTAATCATGATTGTTATTGCAGTATCGAAAATTAAACATTATATTATAATAAACTGTTTAATTACTATAATATGCAAATGTGCTATGAAAACCATGATTTCCTTTATTTAAGTAAGGTCAGTGTAGGTGATAATAATGCATTTTTCTGGTTACAGATTTTTGAATGAGTGGTGTCAGTATGGTGCAATGCATCTTTGAAGATATTTATCTGTGGTAGCTACTTCTAACAAATACTGCAGCAATAATACATGGGACCTGTATTGTTTTTCTTCACTATTATGGGGTTTACTTCTGGAATTTAAATAGTAACATTATAGCATTGATAATTGTATAGTTATAAAACAAATTATGAAACATTATCACTAATCAACATTATGTAGTATTTTAATTGATGAACTATGAACTTGTCAGTTCACTCATGTGTTATGCATGTACATTGCCTGTATTTAAAGGTTTAAAATATCTAACCTTAAAGTTTTATCTAACTGTCTAATGAAGTTAGATGATTTCAAAGTTATACCTAATCTTCTAGATAGGTTAGATAGTTTCAAAGTTATATCAGATCACCATCTTTTATATGTTGTTTTTCTCAGTATATTTTTGATTAGTATTAAGAGTTTATGAATGAAATTGATAAGGTTTTTCTGCCTCTTTACATACTGTGTTAATGATAGTTCCAAACACTAATATAGAAAGATATGTCTGATATCAGTGCCAAATTTTATTTTGGAAAATTTGTGACAGAAACTAATATATATTTATTTTGTTTTACAATAAAAAGTGGAAACATTAGAAGTGAACCAGTGTTACATTATGATGTAAATTAACTGAATTAAGCGGTCAGTGTTTTAAAGAAGAGGTAACTCTTATAATACCCGAGTACTGATGTCAATGATATATATATATATTCCTTTCCCATATGAGCTGGGTTTGGCTTAGTGGTTAACTTGCCAGGTTGTGAATCTGAAGATCCATGGTGTTTGTCCTGTTGCAAAAAAAATAAAAATAATAATTATGCTCCACACTTTGGAGCCATTGTCAAAGCTTACTATTTGATTAGAGTTGGTGGTGGTATCTGTTAACTAGCTGACATTCCTTTAGTCTATCATTTCAAAATAAGAGATGGCTAGTGCAGTAGCTTTATTTGAATATTTGAAAGAAACAAGAGCTTTCCCAACTTACTTCTTTACTATCTACAGCAAAATTATATTATTTTTCCTCAACCAGTTTTAATCCATGGGGTTTCCAGGCAAATTCTTATACTTGGTAATTATGAATTATAAGATACTAGCGAAAATACCCGGCTTCACTCGGATTATTAGGTTGATATATTCTTGATGAATATGTCAGTGTTTGTATTCTGAGCCTATTTTAGTATAGAAGAACAGTCAAAAATATTAAACATTTTTATTTCACAGAAACACTTCTATGTAGTTTTTTTGCTAGCTTGCCTCATTAAAAAGGTGTGCACACACGCACGTGATCAAGATAAGTAACAATACCCAGATGCACATCTTCAGGGTCACTTAGTATTTTGTAATATAAGGAACCACTTCTTTTTTATGTTTTTTTTTTTTTTGCTAGATTGCCACATCACACAGATGTGCATGTTCACACACGTGGATAACTAATACCCAGGTGCACACCCTCATGGTACAATTAGTATGGGTGCAAAATTTAAGCTTTCTAGGTTCTTTCCTCTTGGACCTATGATGGTCACACACATACATGCCCTTTTATTATTATAAATTATTAGCTTCATGTTTTCACTGTTTTTAGTCACCAAGAATCCTAGAACGGCTTCTGGTATTCAGTACTTATTGAAGAAAACAACAAACATGATTTTTCAGTGATTTCAATACCTAGAAGTTCCAAAGCAACAACTGGCACTCATGAATGATAGATAACAGATTATTTTTTTTGTTGTTGTTTTTTTATCTGTGGAGTCACCGAGTGATTTTTGGTATTTGATAATTGGAAGAGATCGTTACCTTTACTTTGAATGATCTTAGTTCCTGGGAGTCACCAGGACATTTCTTTTGTCACACCTGTTTATCTTATAATTCTTTATGTTGGTCAGAATGGGTTGCTGCCTTGTTGGTTGAATATTATGGTAGAAATGTTAGAGATTCCGATTTTCTTTTCTTTTACTGTGACTTTTCTAATGGCATACACGACTTGGTATTTTAAAAGGCTTAGCAGCTTTTGGTATTCGATTAATAACAAAATAGCAGACCCTTACTTTTTATAGTGATTTCAGTTCCTGGGAGTCCTCAAGAATTTCTGGTACTTGATAAGGATATGCAAGTTTGGATGTATGAGGAATACTATACCTTATCATGTTGAGGTCAGTTTGTAAGTCTGTAGAACACTGTTGTACTGGATTATGTAGAAAACTGATTTATATTCAGAGATTTGTGATCAGATTAGCCTTGGTTCTCACTTCGCGAACTTGTGAGAATTTTCCCTGAGTTTTGTTCCGTTTAGGTTTAGTGTCAGTAACCACACAGTCTTAGTTACTTTGAGCAAAATTTAATATCATTGTCTGATGTCATGTAGAGAATACGTATGCCCGTGTTTATGTTAAATACTGTTGTTTTCAATGAGTTAAGATTATTGTTAATCTCTACCTGGATCGAGTTTAACTTTGTTCAACTCTGCTTAAGTTTTATTGATTCTTTCATTATCGTAATTTAATAACTTGTCCTTTGGATTCATGTCTACCTAAGAATATCACAAAATAAGTTATAAAGAACAATTATAGTGCTGCTAACCAGGATTTATTTTTGTCGAGTTTAAGTTTGACGTGCCTTTTTTGTGCTCCTATATACTTTTTATTAATCTTTAGTTATAAACTTTGTTAATATATGGTCTTTTTTCCATAGCTATTGGAGCAGAATCGCATGTGAAAACTTGTGTATTAAATTAATACATAGTGCATAAACTTAAAATTTGTTTAGATAAAAAATTTAAAAAGAATATTTTACTCCACTTATTTGTTCCTCGAGTCTGCTGTTATTCCGCGGGATTACCACAAAGAATGCATAATACATGTGGGACAGTGCTAGCGAAGAACTTAAATGTTAAAAAAATTTCGGTTAGTAACATACACAAAGAACAAATGTATGCAATAAATTACAACTACATTATTATGAAAAAATAGTAGTTGTGATAATATACACCTGGAAAAAAGTTAAGCACCCCCGTGTTTTTTTCAAGTGATTCAGATTCGACGTTCTTGTGACTGATTATAAATTACCATTCAATCTAAACGTGTTTATCAAATGAA
>NW_013665820.1:745451-747628 GCF_000517525.1 Limulus polyphemus | reverse complement strand
TTCATTTGATAAACACGTTTAGATTGAATGGTAATTTATAATCAGTCACAAGAACGTCGAATCTGAATCACTTGAAAAAAACACGGGGGTGCTTAACTTTTTTCCAGGTGTATATATGGTTTAATAATGACAGTGAAAAGGAAGAATCTTAGTAAGTCAATAAAAAATCAATCGGCCTGTTTTCACAAAGCATTTCTATTGGAGTTTTAAAGCATAGTTGGTTCCCGTGTAAGTACAGGTAGTTTTGTAATCTCTGCGTGTACCCCTCTTTTTCAATTTACGACAAAAATAAAGTTCTTTAGAATAAAATAGACGTATTAATTAAGCTACAGAAATATTTACCCCAGTTAAAATTCCATTAATGAGATGTTTTCTTGCGCGACTTTGTTAAATATTTTATCATTCATTTCAAGCACTAAACTAATTTGATTTTGTCGTATCTTGCTCTTGGATTCTATTTCATCGGAGCCTCTTTTTTTTTTTGGAATTTGTTTAAAAAGTAAAGTGGTGGTGTTAAACAAGAACGCAAATAGAGAGATTCCATATGTATGTATTGTTTTTTATTAACATGCTACAAACGTGGCAGAAAGCTACAAAAAATTTACTTGTCAAATGTTAGTAGATCAAGCTAGATAAGGATAAATAAGTATCGTATAAATTACGGGATTTACCACCATTAATATGTCTCAAAAAATATTTTGAGAAACCAAAATTATCACAATCAGTCAAAGCATAAACAAGTTAGGTATGGCGAGTTATGAAATTTCTGTATCGTCATGTTAATTTTATTTGATGTATATTCGCTCAAGGTAAGTTTTTAAATCTGTGCATGTAGTCATTTGTTGGTTTTATTTGTTCTGTTTCAAATATGTCATCCATTTAACAATAAGTATAAAAAAAAGGAACACGCACCTTCAGTTGTCTCTCAAAAATAGCTCTCACGTATACATCATACACTAAAATATGTACAAATGTTCATTGTACTTCAATAATTTCACGTAAGATATTTACATATTTTTTTCAATCTTTACATAAAATTGTAAAATAAGCCAATAGATGACACTACTTTTTAACAGGTTTCTTGTTTTAAAAATGTAGAGTTGTACGATTCGTTACACTAACACATATTAGAGAATTTAAGGTATAGCACTCGTATTTTTTAATTTATTAAAGATTTTCTAAAATGATTTTAAGATAGCAGTGTTAATCACACCAAGAATCACGTAGCATATTATTAAAGAGGCAACCTAGAACTTTAAAGTTTGGAGACGGCTTGAATGGGTAGTAAAGAAAAAACTTTAATTGCAAGTGTACATCGTTTCGACAGACTTATGTCATCAACATGTACAACCGGTTGATGACGTTAACTTGTAGAAACGTTGTACACTTGCAATAAAGTTCCTTTCACTACTCGTTCAATCCGTCTCTTAAACTTTATTTTCTAAAAAGTTGGTTCCTTCATCAAATCTGGAACTTTGCTCTTATTGTCTGTTGTTTCAGAGTTTATCATTAACTAAAATACTCTTTGCCATCTTTCTTTAATAAAATCTGTGAACCATATTATACAATACAGTGTTCAGTCAGCTAACAGACATATCTATATAAGTATAACAGTACTATTAATTGTATGTCAATGTAACTATTTCGCAGGGTGTGGATGGATCTTCCCCAAAATTGGTATGGAGGTTCATTAGGTAGTCCATACGGGGGTACATACAAATTTTCAGTTTTACAGTTTTTATGGGCGTTTTTTACCACTACCTCGACTCCTGTAGATGGGTCTTCACCAAATTTGCTATGAAGATTTGTTAGGTCCATGCGGAGATACATGCAAATATTTAGATTTGCCTTTTTGTTTTATCAGTATCTCACCTCCTATGGATGGATCTTCACCAAATTTGGAACGAAGGTTTGTTGGGTCCATGCCGTAATACATGCAAATTTGCGGTTTTACATATTGTGTTTTGCAGTTTTTTACAATTATATATAAGGGTAGCAACTTTTCATGTCCTGACCTTTTATTAATCATGAACTTGCATAACTTCCGGTGCGTAACCTTGTAAAAAAAGAAACAATGCAAGTTTTTTAAACACACCGTCGATTACCTTTATATTAAACTAGAAAATCTTTAAGGTATGTTTGTTTGTTTTGGAATTTCGCGCAAAGCTACACGAGGG
>NW_013665820.1:735725-745147 GCF_000517525.1 Limulus polyphemus | reverse complement strand
TGGGCTACTCTTTTACCAGCGAATAGTGGGATTGACCGTCACATTATAACGCCCCCACGGCTGAAAGGGCGAGCATGTTTGGTGGGATGCGGATTCGAACCCGCGACCCTCAGATTGTGAGTCGAGCGCCTTATCCACCTGGCCATGCCGGGCCTCTTTAAGGTATGAAATTTAGCTTGTTATAATACATTAACATCTTTGTTGTCGGAAACTATATTCAAACTAATTCAGGTTAATATCCTATGGAACCTACAAAGAAATAAGATAAGTTGTTTGTTTGAATTGTGCTTGGTACAAATAAATAAGTAAAGAAATTATAAATGCTTAATCCGTATAGTTATACTGTCATACACTTAAATGCTTATAATACTACTGGTAAAAACGTAAAGTTTTTTTCTATTATGAGGGTAATATTGCGTTAGTAAAAAATATCGGTCAAGAATTTTCCGAAAGACGCTTTTTTTTTCACTTTATAGTGATAACGATGCAAAAACGATGATGATTTTTATATATCTGTTGGTATTCATTTTGCAGTGATGATATTATTTAAAATTCGCCACTTATGATTTCAATTTATGCTTTCATCCTATCATTTTAGTGTTCATAAGATGCTATTCCGAAACCATCTAGCTGGTGCTAATGTTAAACACATCTTTTTTAGATGACAAATCACTAATGTTCACGTGTACTTTGGGACTTCGAAAGGGAATAACTGTGGTACATAATTACGAAAAAACTATTAACGAAAACAAGTTCATGTCTCCTGTTTGACAAGTTAAAAACATGTCGTAGGCGATGATGTATCTTCGGGGTTTCGTTCCTCTTCGTAAGTTTAACGGCTTTAATTTAAAAACAAGACGGGCCTTATTTTCGTTTCTACTGACGTCATTAATTTCATTCTCACTTTGAGACATAAACTTGTTATAGGGTGATCACCAATATACCATTTGAAAACTGTCAATTACGATGAACTTTGGACCAGTCCAAGGCCATTTCATGTACGTATTTATATGTGGGTGTCGTGGGTGACATATCCCGCATTAGGTCTAAGTCTTATAAGACTTTACAAACAGTATGTTTTTTCATATGTGAATACTATATATTGGCATATGCATGGTTCAAACCAAGCAATCATGACTCTGGTACGAAGTCATTCCTTCTCCAAGTACACCTACAGCATCAAATCAAATGAGTTGACTAATATATATTTATGATAAAGTTTCAAAAACTGGGCTGGTACTTATTATGCCATGCTGTGTCTCGAAAGGTCCATGGTTCGAATCGTAATTGGGTTTAAATTTTCAATCTCAACGGTATGTTATGAAGCACAAGGACTATGCTGCCAGGACCAAGACTCCTTGCAATCTGGTCCCTAATTTGTAACTACTGACCAAAGTCGGCTCTCTGAACCGATATAATTAATTAACAGGATTGTCTGAAGCAGGTTCACAGCGAAAGTTTCACTTGTGGGGGCGTTATAACTGTGACAACTGCAATTCGGTTAAGACTATTTACATAGACAGTGGATATTGCCAAGTGTCTGTCATCTCTCTGTCCATCGGTTCTAAATTAGGAATGTATGTCTGAACCCTTAAGATATTTAACCTGGTCGTCTAGCTTTTGTGCCACATACTATTATGTTCAACATACAAACTTCTCTCTTCCTGGTGAAACACATATTATTTCATAAACTTTTATCATTTTAAGCACATATAATTATCAATAAACGTGTATATGTTATTTTCGTGATAAATATGAAATTGGTGAATTATAAGAAGTTCACCTTATTTCGTATCATGTAACCGTTACCAAGAATCTCATTCCCTCTGTTATATTCCTTTACGAATTTCTGAGCTTTATCAAAGTATTTTTTACATTTTTGGTTTTAGACTGAACAAACACTTTCAATAGTATCTTACAAAGGCTTTATGGTTTGTTTTGAATTTCGCGCAAAGCTACTCGCGGGCTACCTGCGCTAGCAGTTCCAAATTTCAAAGTGATATAAATAAGGCAGCCAGTCAACAGCGCCATCTTTTGAGGTACTCTTACAAACAAATAGTGGAATTTACTGCCATATTATAACGCCCCTACGGCTGAAAAGTCATGTTTGGTGATGGGAATAGAACTCGCGACCCTCAGATTGGCTTTATAGTTAGAAAAATCCAATAATAAGTTATGACAATCGTTACTGACTGTGGCGTCAAATGTTTAACATTTTTGGTTAAAACGATTGAGCAACTTGAATTGTTTCAACAAAGTACCAACTTGTTTTTCGGCTTTCTTTAAGGGCAGAAAAAATATATAAATAGTTTTGCGAACACTAGAAAATATCAGTATATATTCAAAAACGATTTAATAGAATAATCTCTGGTTTTTCAAAGTACAGTTTGTTTCGGAAATTAGCGCGAAGTTACACAAGCATTATTTGTGCATAGCCATAACTAATCTTGAATGATAGAAAGAAGGCAGCTACAGTCAACAGCATCCACAACGCCAGCATTTGGACTACTCCTTTCTGAATTTAACTAGTATGATTTGACAGTCACTCTTATAACGTACAAACGGCACGATAATGCGGAACGCGTTTTTGCAGCAACAGGTTGTGAATTATTAACTCGAAGTCACAGTCGGGGTATTAACCACCAGGCCTCGCACGACCCTTTTCAGCAAAGTACCAGAAAGAATTCTTTTTTTTTTTTATTTACTCACGAAAATATTTAATGACTATTATAAGAACTTCAATGTGATACTTGTGTTAATTAATCCGTAAACAAAACTGTTTCTCTCCACCTTTCCTCATGTATAATACAAGACGAAGCACAAATAAGTAAATATACGAGAACTCTAGAATCGGTAAAGACTGTTCCCAAGCGCATCCTTAGACTAACAGTAGCTAATTCCAAACTTGACAAGCCTCCTCCGAGATGTACAGCGGCCTGCTCCCATTATCCCCCCCCCCTTTAATTGGGATCGAATATGCAATTTTTTTTATATCTCCACGACCAGTGTTTTCGTTCATCGGTATGGCTTTCTGTTACAATACTCAAAATAATTCATTCGTATTTAAAATTTTCCCATTTCGCAACAAATTTTATGTTTAATAAATACATTTTCTTGTGTTCAGTTTGTTTTTATGCTACGTTCACAATACCAAGTTTTTGTACAGATTATGAAACAGCAACGGGCTCTGTTAAATTGCTTATTTACTATCAACTTAAGTATTTTGTTGGCTCTTTAACAGTCTCTGTAATCATATACACACTTGTTAGATATTTTACATAACTATGTGAATGGCACCTTGCCAGCCGAGTCGGGTCACTGCCGTACTTCGCGTCGTTGATAAAGCTACTTAGACAACAAAGGGTTATCCAAGTCAACGTAAAAAAAAAAAAGAAGGGGTGGGGGTTTGGATCAAAGACCTAACTTGAAAAATTATATGCGAAGGATATAACCCTAACACCGTCTATCATGTTTTGTTTTATTGTCAGTTAACGCTTAAATGTTTGTGCTATGTTTTTACATTAAAATTGGTGACTAACAGCTTCTCAACTGGTGCTATCTATATATCGGAAAACAGTTGATTGTTGTCCAGTGCACTGTTTGTTTATAACCACTATTACTAACAGTTAACAAACACGGTTCTTGCAAGCTTATTTCGGTCACTGGCCCTACTCAAACTATTGTTACACAAGTCGCTGTCACGTGAGATCACATGAGCAGATTTCAATCACCAATGAGGGGAACGAATTCTTCAGAACGTTTTAACTGATTGCCAGCTTCACAAAATAATGGAGTGTTCGTATTACACATAAACACGAATTTGTTATACACTAATTGCAGTCAGGATATTGACCAAAACAGACCGAAAATATGCACGACACAACAAATTTAAAACACAAGTAAATATTTTTTTCTCTTTAGGGTCTCAGTTCTCACCACCGATCTTCAAACTAGTATACGATGTGTTACATTAGGGAAAAAAAAAATATGTACTGTTGATACAAAAGTTAAAACTAAAGTAACAGTTATAGCCAAACAAGTTCTCAAGACATATATATATATAGCCAAATATTTTATTTTTTTGTTTGGTGCATCCCACCTACACTGCTAAAAAATCTACACAACAATAACATGCTATTTTATATCACCGAAATATACTCAGTCCTGTTTATATACTCTGTAATGTTGATAATAATTTAATAAGTAGTCCCTTATAAACAAACCTTTTCTATCCAGTACCTGAGACACTTGTAAGCCTTAGTTTTAATTTAAAAAATTGTTTTTCTTAAATTTAAGATTCACTTTGGGGATGTTTAAGTGCTTGTACTTTGTACTTTCAAGGTTCAAAATACTTTTCATTCCAACTTTACATTTCGTTTAATCATTAAAATAGTATTTCTTGAGTCTTTTAATAAATGTGATACAGGTTTTTTTTACGTAAAATGTTTCCTTTAATAAATATCAAAAGCATTATCTCGCTTTTTTGTAGTAACATTTCATTAACAAACAAAACCAAAACTTATTGCAAGCTGGGGACAAAAACTACTTTAAATACTTCTGTTAACCTTTAACAGCATATAAAGCCAAAAACAAAATTTTCGCAAGTGTGGTTACAGACTTTTCTGATTAAAAAACATCTCTAGAACTAAAAGCAGTAACTATTATTCAAGACATTTCAGCAACTCAACGAAATTTTGAAAACCAATCTAGCCTTGTCAAGCAAACATGCTTAAATCTAAACTGGAAAGTGAAAAGTACATAATTTTGTCAGGCCGTAATTCCCTCCACTAATATTGTACAATTATCATTATGAACTTCTAGAACAATTCAATGAAAATCATAGCTCGTTCATATCTTAATCAGCACAAAACCTAAGGATGATAATAAACACAATGCTACTTTATCAATTGCACAGTATTTTCAAGTTGTACAATGGTTCAGATTTGGTGTAACTCAATACATATGTACATGAGATATCCTACTTAATCAAAATCACACCCAAAGAAACTTTAACACTTTTTCCTATCACAGTAATGTTAAACTCCTTGTCAATTGTTTTCAATCTTACAAAAAATTGCACTGCATATCAAATACAGAATTACTTTACTTGGACAATCAAGGTAAATCATGTATGGTGTGCAAATAAGAAAGTAATAAAAAATTCACAAAAGATTACAGAAAACAAGAAATGTAAATTTTTTTACAGTTCCAATAACAGCTAGTTAGTAAACTATGTATCTAATCTATGAAAGAAAAACTAATAGAAGTCTATGTTTTAGAACAAAATTTAACAAGTGTTACATTATTCATGGAAACTGTTAACTACATCAATCAGATAATATATTAAAAAATGGAATGCTGAAAAAATCAATTAAAATGTTACTCATTAACTATAGTTACAGAACTAAAAAACACTAGCAAATTAAACTTAGATCACACTAAGCTATATAAAACATTTAGCTAAATATACTGATTCAACCATTTTTTGATATTTTGGACATAAAATAATTTTATGAAAAAAAAAAAGTGTGCACTTTATTTAAGAAGATTCATAAGAAACAGAAATGATACATTTAACAGGTGTACCTAGTAGAGCAAGCACTGACAAACTTTTTGTGTATTACACTGACTGGTATCCCTTCTGACGGTTACGGTGACGACCAACTAAGTAAGCAATGAGTACAATAACCACCATTCCAGCCAGAGCACAGCCAACAGCAATTGGGACAATGTCACTAACCTGGTTATCAGCATCACATTCCCATGAATCTAAAAACAAATGAAAGTATCATCTTGAAAAGCATGCAAAGTTCTCCAGGTTGAACTTAACCTCTACTACACATGTGACTAACAAATAGGAAATTTTGGTTTTGCTTTTTAAACAATGATAATGGAGAATAATTTTTTGGTGATGAGGTTTTGACAACTGTATAAAAAATAATTTGGTTATAGTTTTTTTTCAAACACTTTAGGTTTGACCTATAGTTAACAATCTAAAGTTATATAAAACTAGTATAAAGTCCATCATTCTGTGTGTGAAATAACATTTCATAAATTTTAAAATTTTGCCCATTTTACACTACAAAACAAATGTGTACAATGCCAGTTTTTCTTTCATCTGTAGAAAACTATTTTCCAACAAGTACTGAAAAAGAACTGTAGGATATTCTATACAAATCTATCTCTCAATTTTGATACAAAACAATAATGCTTATACAGAAATAAAAGTTGCTCAGATACATAGTTAAATACTGTGAAACTTACATGCAATTACTCAGATTTTAACATTCTTGCTGGAACAAAGACAACTGGAGAAAAATTAATCAACATAAAATGTTTTTAAGCAATATGTTAGCAAGTTAATGCAGTCAAAAACTAAATTAACATATGGTAAAAAACTATAAATGTAAAAAAAAACTTCATTCTGACAATTTTGAAGTTTTTTTGTGATAAGTAAACCTTGTGTCATTGATAAAATAGTAGCTCACCAATATAATGCACTATTACTGTTTTGATAAAAAAAAATTAGGTCATTGTAGCTTTTATATATAAAATCTACATATATTTGTTGATTTAAATGTCAAGCATTAGTCATAAAAGTTTATTCATTGTTAAGTATAAAGTTGCATAATGGACTATTTGTGCAGTGCCTTGAAACCCAATTTTAACATTATAAACTCAGAAACTTACTGCTGAGCCACTGGAGGCAATAGTGATAAAGGCCTGTCAAAAAAATTTACACTTACCACTGGTAAAGACTGTATTATTATCTGTCCTAAATGATTCCAGCTGAAGGTTGGACACTGTCATCATCACATTTGTATTGAACTGTATTTCATCAGCCTTCTTGCACAGATAATTTTTCCCAACATCCACTTTAAAGAACTCACCACTCACTGAAACATTTTTCTGTTGATCTGTTTAAAACAACCAGAAAGAAATAATTTAAAAGTACTATTTCAATAATCAATCCAGCTAATTACTTTTGGTAAAAAAGTTCAAATATTTCATATATATATAATTTCTCATCTTCATGAGTCATATGCAAATCTTCCTCTTTTCTTTTTGAATGTTTTTTCCTGTAACTGTGCTTTCTAAATTACCATTTTATAATACTTCCATGGACACTATATTTCCACGTCCATGGAAATTTTTGAAATCATGTTTTGTTTTCAGTGTAATTAAACATTTGGAATCTCTGAATTTTCAGTATATATTCTAATTATTATTATTTAAATCAAAATGCTACCTGAATCTAACAATCACATCTGCTTCAAGCTATGTAGACATATTTTACAGCTTACTAGTAACAGAGCACTAAGATTTAAATCTTAACTTTTGTAACCATTATCTCTTGTATTTTTTTACTCCAGTCTTAATGCTGTACATTTTTAGGCCACTTACCAGTAAAATGCCTAAAACACCCTATTTTTATAAGTTATATTAAAAATCAAAATATTGCTTGGTTAAGCTAAGGATACATGTAAAATAAAGCTTGTATTTTCTTAACCTGCTACAAGGACATACTAATCAAATTATATATCTTTGACAAGTACTGATGGATGTAAAGATACTAATTCTAATAAAGTAGCAAACTCATATTCTACCAATTTGTTAAGCTTCAGAACTTCCAACCCCTTTCCCCAACAACATGCAAATATAAGAGGTAATGAATCCTATAGAGTATGGGGCATCGGTTCAAAGGTTAATGAGCATAGGGGACTCATCAAAACAATTCTTGGTAGGAAGAATTAGGTGAAAACACGTTTCTCGTTAGTTCAAAGTTGTTTTGTGCAATGGCCTTGATAATTTCTTGTGGACATTTATTTTAAATTACATTTCCAATTTGGGTATGTGGAGTTTATACAACTTTATCTTGTATTTTTTAAAGGACTACAGTGAAATCAAACTTGCTTTAGTGGCTTTGAAACAATATACAAGAATTATAACAGCAAATCAAACTTTTGATTAGTCTTAGATCCCAAATAATAAAGACAAAGGGTTCAGCCAGAGGGGTCTACATGTTTTCTGGTACAATACAGACCATTTTGGGTCATCAAATATTCATAATTACTACTAGGATGATCAATAAACATTGGATTTATGTTCAAAGAACAAAAGTTCTAATCATCACAATTAAAAACCAGTCAACATGCAAGCTGGTTACTTCATAAAACATATATATATATATATATATAATTCTACAAATCAGTTTCCACTAGTGCACATTTCCAATTAATCATATACAGTCTTTAAAAGCCCAATATGGACATTTCATCCATTTTTCTGAAGAAAAGTACACAAAGTTACAAAGGTATTGTCTGATTTCCTGTACCTCTGAAATTTCCAAGTCCCACAATTTTACCCATTACATACAACATAACTCGAGACTGAAAATAATTTTGGAATTTGTGACAATTACTACATTTCTAATTTTTTTTGTAACAAAAATTCCTTAATTATTGAAAACAATTGAGAATTTTGTTGTATACCTGCTCCCACCAATTTTCATCAGGTCATGTAACTGTCCAATTCAGGATCTATCTAATTATTTAACCCTATAAGAATAATGTCCAAGTAAAAAAAAATTATACTACATACAATTCTAATCAAATGGGTGAAAAGTGTACACCATTTATCCTATGCATATGGCTGGGTCAAAGTGTACATGTCATGACCTTTTAGAAAATAATATTCAAAATTTAATCAAATAACTATTATCAAAGTATGTCAATAAACTTAGCATGTCAATAAATAGTTTATAATTTAAACTTTCCATACTGTAAGTTAATTTCTTAATTTCAAAAGGAAACATCCTAAAAATTCTTAACCCTCACTATTCTGCATAATATGATGCACCTTAGCTCTGAATTCTACCCTTTATATTTTATATTGCCAATAATATTGCTTTCAGTGTCCAACCAATTAGAAGCAAACTATTCAAAATTATAAGCAAGAATAAAATATTCAAATCTCATACCTTCTTGATTTGCTGAAATATTAATAAATTTGCCAAACCCACCAGAGAAGCATCATCTCTACACAGCTAATGGATGAGTATAATCAACAGAAATAGAATACTTTCCTTTGCATAAAGCTTAGTCATTTCCTTTTGGCAGGCATGTGTCGAAATTTTGCCTTAGATTCTTTGTGATCATTGTTGTTCAAATCTTAGCAGCTAACAATTTTTTAAACTATTTATAGCTTACTTCAAAAGCTAGATAAATTATAGTAGTTTTGGGACAGTGTTCTAGTAAGTGATACATTTTATATTTTTAGACAACCAAATCAGTGTGAAAAAATTATGGTTAAATGAAGGTTGGCCTCTGACAGCAAAAGGCATGGAACATGAAATACTAAATTTCTTTTCGTGTGCGTGTGCGTGCGTGTGTGTGTGTGTGTGTGTGTGTGTGTGTGTGTGT
>NW_013665820.1:724040-735710 GCF_000517525.1 Limulus polyphemus | reverse complement strand
TAACTTTATTATTTAGTTATAACCTAAACTAACTACGTGTGTAAAAGTAAATAGGTTAAGTTAGTAAGGTAGGTACGTCTCGTACAGCAGTAGGTAGGTAGGTAGGTAGGTAGGTAGGTAGGTAGGTAGGTGGTGTGTGTGTGTGTGTGTGTGTGTGTGTGTGTGTGTGTGTGTGCGTGTGTGTGTGTGTGTGTGTGTGTGTGTTTACTTGTTATATATTTAACAAAATTAACTACAATGTAAAAAATACAAAATTGGGTAACAAAATTTAAGGTATGTGCATGACTGTAACCAGATTATTTATTTACCTGAGACTATAGGAAACATCTAAATGTAATCCTGCTGTGATTTATTGATTTTCCTGTGCAGTAGTGTGTCCCAAAATACAACACTAAAACTGTAATATTAAAAGAAAGAAGATATCTGAAAAGGTTAGAAGCTGAGGCTATTAAGATAAATAAATATCTATTACAATATGCAGTACCTTATGGGAAAAAATGGTATTATTCATTGTATTTCATATTATCAACTTTTAATTTTACTGTACTCTGATGATTTTGATAAAATTAGTGTTAGGGTAGAGAAAATAAATGTTAAAATATAAAATTTTACAGAAAAAAAAAAACTCGATATTCAATTATGAGGTTCCAGAGATTATGCAAATAAAGTATGCATACTAAGATAAAAACAAACATTTTAATTCTTAACATGAAAATCACCTTTCACTCAGACTGACTCAATAAAGGCTTTGTAACTTTAGGCAAATCTTTAGTAAAACTATACTAAAAATGTTTTAAAAAACTTGTAATGTTCACTAAAGCTGACTAAATTTTGTGAAGATACACTTGCTACAATCAGAGTTCTATTAAGTACAGTTTCACAATTACAGGTGGTTACAAAAGTTGGTTAAATTCACCAAGGCTATATACAGAGAGTTAAGGTGTATGGTGAAATGTTTAAAGCCTAACTATACTGATCTAATACAATTATCTGCTTTTGTACTTAAAGAAATTGGTGCATTTCCAAAGCATTAAGAAACCTTCAAGTTTCACCAAGGCTATATACAGAGAGTTAAGGTGTATGGTGAAATGTTTAAAGCCTAACTATGTTGATCCAATACAATTATCTGCTTTTGTACTTAAAAAAAGTTGGTGCATTTCCAAAGCATTAAAAAACCTTCAAGTTCACAAGAAGTTTTGTAATTTGTCAGCCAGCCCTCAATCATCCAATTATAAAAAGCCACACATACTAATTTCAGTCAAGCATAAACAAAGTAGACAAGGCAATTTCAGATCATCCTATTAGAATTAGTATTTTGTTTCCACCCCAGTAGCTCCACCCTTTTAGATTTTCACACCAAATTTGTATGAATTGGGTAGTTGTCCATTTGACAACAGAAATGGTAGAAAATTCTCACAATTGAATATAGCAAAAACAATAACACTATTAGAAAAGGTTACAAAAGTTACACCCAAGAATGAATACCATTGCCATCAGTGTAGGAGATTCATGGGTTTTCTAAAATATTCTGCTTTGATATATTGTCTAATAAAAGTAAAATAAAAACACTTTGTACAAGAAAAGCACTGCAAATTTGTTGATATAGAGCTCTACAGAGGTTAGTATTCAAACCATATACATTCTGAAAACAAAGCAAGTGCCTAATTAACTCAATACTTGAGAAAATTGGTTCCTTGACTTGGTTGATTGTTTAAATTAGTGAAATGTAAAAGATCGTTACACCTAAGATTTGTGTTCTTCAGATACTTTTTTTTTAATGTTGTGGATACATTGTAAGGATCAAGAAACAACCATACAACTCTTGGTAGACAAAAAAAATCTGAAACACACTTCTGGTTAGGAATCTAAAACTTAAGATAAAAATTCAAAAAATTACTTTTCACTTGTCTTAGGCCTCTTTAACATAAGACACAAGGTAATGTCAACAACATTTTATTAACTAAAACTTAAATTGTAAAAATAACATTTATACTATAATATTTACTTTCACTTTACATATGAAATATACAATATTTGAAAATATGTACTTTAATGTGGTATAGTGTGAAATTGTTACAAAAGAACATAACATTACAATAAATTTTTCAAGAATACACTCTTCAAAATTAAAGTATATCCTTTCTCACATTTCTTGCCCATTTTCAAATTGATACAACAAACACATCTACTGTACTTACCCAGTTCTGAAACATCAGGAAAGGTACTATTATCCAGAATGTAATTCAGCTTCATCTCTGTTACCAACACTTGTTTATCATCTTTTGTAAAGGTCATCATGAAGGAATTGTTGTTAAAAATCAACACAATTATCTGGGTGCCATTTTTACCTGAACATGTACTGGTTTTAACATCAACTGATGCATTTTGTGGAAGAAAAAGCTTCCCAGTTCCAATCTGAAATATTCGGTTTCTTTTTAATTAGAGTTGAAAGAGTAACAGAAGACATATTTGAGTAAAAATTCAATGAATAGTATTTCTAATTTATCCTAATGCAGAGATGTTTGAAAGCTAAGCTATTAAAGTTTGTGGAATATCTCATTTAAATGTGTTTAAGGATCTTATTAATACTCTTATTTGTAGCAACTTGTATTTATAATAATAATAATAAAATGTTAATTTCATAAGACTGATAACTATTAATAGTAGGACTAAAATATTTAATTTGAGCTTGGTGGTGAAAATATTACAAACATAGTTTTAGAAAGTATAATGCAATTCAGCTTATTAGTAAGTTATAAAACAGGCTAAGTATATTGCATTGTTATAAAGATATCAAAAGACTAGTTATTTGTCATTTATTTTAAAGATTCTTAACTCTTTCAGCACGGGCTTAGTCCTACAGACTCACTTCATAACCATTTCGTGTTTGTTATAGTTTTTTATGCTATAAAAAAATGTCTTGACACAAGTACTGCCAAACAAGAAGTGATAGTTCAGTATAACTGAATAGAGGGAATCACATGCGTCATGACAGTATGTTGCATTCTTATTGGTGGAAAGTTGACACATAATGATATGCACGAGAGAGAGAAGCATTAAAATCAGTCAATGCAAATGGAGGAGAGATAAAAGGCTTGTGGCATGTGTAAAATTTTTTTTGCATATAGAGAGCAGCAATGAACAAGAATAGCTATTTATGTGAGAAGAGGTAATGTACCATATCAGTATGTCAATTTGTGAAACATGGAAGTGGCAATACCATAAAAAAAACAGTTATCTATTATAATAGAAATTACAGCAAGGTTTTGTACTGCAATTTTATTTCAGCTACTATTTAATCTAGTTTGTTAATTTTAAAACAATTTTTAATAGTTCAGACATTATAAAGGGTTAAGTGCTCAAATGAAAATGGATAATTATAAAAGAATAAAACATCTCTTACAAAAAGAAACTGATGCAAAAGAACAATGCTAATTATCAAATACAACCTTTAATATTTGGATTTGATAAACAGAATATTAATTACCAACTAACACTGAACAAGCAATAGCTCAAACTCAAATGTAGTTAACTATAAAAGGTTTGCCATAAGGAAGAAAAATTGGAGAAAACTACAAGTTTGAAATTTTAGAATACTAAATCATAATCATTATTTATCCGTCCACCTGCAATGCAAAGATCTCTGTAGGCTCAACATGGTTTCTGGGAAAACAAGACAACTAGTCTAAACTGATTGTGACATTCCAACCTGATGTACAGTGTGAGAAAATAATTATACAAGTTATACTGAAATGGCTAGTAGTAGTGTGTGCTGCCCTCTTGTGGTATATTAAGATTAAGAAGTTTAATTGAATGTTCATGTCTGTAGTTTAACCATTAACTACAAAAATGTACTGTAACATTCCTATGTAGTGCAGTGGCACCTGAATGAGACAAATATTGTAAAGTAAAGAGTGTATTGATGAAAACATTTATAGATGCATTAATATTTTATTTATTATTATTGTATTTAAATATATGGTCAAAAATCACTGTTGGACCAAATTACAATATTATTTTAAGCTAAAAATTATGCTTGTGGTAAAGGGACTAGTGTTAGTTATCAGTACAGGTGATTAGTGGTTCTTGATGTTCTTTTCATTAAGAGAAGGTTTAAGCCTAGAAAGCAGAAGTCTAAACTATTTTGGGTTCTGTATCCTGTAAACATGGTGTTTGTGTATGTAAAGGGCTAAGGGTCAATTATTTCCCTATTTTTACACAACTTGTTGACTTTGTTAAACATCTTTCGACTTAAATCAACACAACACAAACTTGTTGACTTTGTTAAACATCTTTCGACTTAAATCAACACAACATAAACAAAGGAAAATATCCTTTAACCATCTTGCCCCAGGTATTCTTTACCGTGCACGATAAGATTTTAGTGTCTTAGATTCAAAATTTTGCTAAACTACTTTTTTGTATACAGATTAGTATAGCATAAAATCTTAGATAATAACCCATATTTTAATAGTATACAAGTTTTAAGTTCTTAATTTTATAAGGCAATATTTAAAAAATCCTGAATTTCACCAGTGTGACTCACGTGACACATTTTCTCTAGGTATATTATCTGTAATTTATCATATGATAAAATTACAATTTAAAATTTGGCTACAATGTGTATAAAAATGTATTTTCAAACTTCCTTGGAAAAGTTTTCTACAGAGAACCTGCTGGAAAACCTTTTATAATTAATCTTTACCTCTTTATATCCAAACCTAGCATACAAAGCACACTATCACATCTTCTGGAAGAACTGCCCTCATTTTAACCAAGACATTCTCAGTTAATTTCTGTACACATACAGACACTAACTACTGTTCTCAGATAATTTAACAACTGTGGAATAACTTACCTAATAATGTGTGATAATAGCTTAAATTACTTATTTCTCACAGATGGGTATTTGGATGTGAATATTGTATGTTTTTTTTATCTAGTGGGAGGAAAGGTTTATTAGCCTTGTGTTACCTTACTTTGTGTTCCTTCTCCACTTGAAGAAGTCATAAGGGCACATCGAGGAAAGTACCAACAGCATCTTATACATATGAATGAGATATATAGAAGCACTGCCAAATAAGACTTCTCATACAAGTCCCTAGAAATAAGTGACTTAATCTTTGAAGCTAACCAGAAATGGGTGAGTAACAAATTGCTGAAATTGGTTGATTAATTCGAGGCCAAAGAGAAAATTATTAAAGCAAAAATATATCATAACACTTACCGTTTTATGATCAGTCTTGTTGTATTTGATACTGAAACTAGCTTCCATGGTTAAGATGATGCAAGTCACATTTCCATCCTCTACTATCCAGTTATTTGCAGATGATGGTGTTGAACTTATAGGGCCTTTCACTAGTGCCTGCAGTTGGTGAAAAAGTGCTCGAGTTTGTGTTGTTTTCACTAGAGGTTGAAGTTGGAAAAAAAGTGCTTGAATTTTCAGTGCTGTTTTCAGTAGTGGTTGGTAAAAGGGTAGAGGGGCTACTAGTGGTAATATTATCATTTATATCGTTACCATCTAGTGCCAAAGTAGAAATAACAACAACTTCAGATGTTGTATTACTGAAATCAGTTGTGTTATCCTGGGCTACAGAGAAAAAAAGATATTAAAATTCAATTTGGTATTACAAAAAGAAATCCACAAACTGACATATAAATAACTATTATTCATTCCAATTTACAACACATTACATTGTTAACACCATCTTAATTACACGTACTGTACACAACTTGGGCATGAATGAATTGGTTTTCAGAGTAGAATGTTGGCCAGTTATCTTAGTGCAAAGAATTTTTAAGTACTTCACTGCAAAAAAAAAAAGTGCTTGTAAAACTTTTCCAAGTAGATGGTTTACAAAAATTTGGTATTTTTTAACAATCCAAACAAAGCATGGAAGAAAAAAAGAGGGCATGACATTATTTGACTTTACAATAAATACAGTAATTTGTACATTTAATAACGTACTTTAAATTACAAACTATGCATAAATATTGCCATATTTAGTTTATATTATTTTAATGTTAGGTTTTTTGCCACAAGCCTAAAATCCAACTGTAGGCTCAATGCAGACATAATTTCAGCCAGGCAATGTGACATTTGTTTATATATTAACCTATTAGTAGATGCCCACTATTATAATACGGCACTAATGCTGTTTTTGCTATCTTTACATATTTTCGAACTACCCTTGGTTTTGCAAAAAACATTTTACCTAAAACATTTATTTTGACACAATTTTGTTTTTAAAGATAACCTGCACATTTCCTACTTAGCAGATTAATGGCTAAATACATTGACTAAATACCACCATGCAGTAATCGCACACAGATCTTCCGTAAATCAAATAAATTGATAATTAAATAATGAAAACATGTTTTACTATCACTGTTAATGGTAATAATGATTTTTATTTAAAACATTTTACAGTTGCAATTAGAAATAATTAAGTAGCCAGTTAGTCAATTTATGTACTTTATTTGAATAACATAAACAAAAATATTCAATAAAGCTTTGAGTCAGAATATTTTGTAATCTCTTCCCGTACTCAATGAAATGAGCAGCCAAGTTATCTAAACATCTGATTTGACGAGATTTTATTTGATGTACGTAAAGAAAATCTCATTTTTACAAACACTGCAACTCAATACAACCATATTATAGCTATTAAAAAAGTAACACCATAATTTTAAACAGTCATACATCAAGATACCTTTATTAAGCCTCAAGCATTCTCCAGTTATGCGACTTTTGTTTCCTTTGTCTAGGAAACTACCTGAATCTGATGGTAAAACATTGTTCAAATATTGTACATCTGTTACTGTGAACTTATGAAAAAATTTTTGTTATCCACTCAACCCATCTCTAAACTGTGCAAGTTTAGATTATCTCAAGTTCTCTGATGTCTTCTCAATGAAGAAAATTTCTGTAGCTTTCGAACAGTTATAATTTAACACACAAGTACTTTCACAATCCACAAAAAGGAACATTTACATAATCTACATAAAATTCAAACCTGTATGCTACTGTTAAGCTTGCAACAGTCTAATTTTTGTTCTATCCAATCATATTTAAACTTTCTTTATAGCTGTTTTCAAATATGTGTTTCATTAGTAAATGATCAAATAACTTGATGTGGCACTAATACAATGCTTCAACCAAGATAAACAAAAACTAAGTGAAACACTTCAAAATCAAGAAATGAATAATGTATTCTCAAGGGGTGATAGGTTTCTTTAGCAAAAATAGTATTCTTTGGGATGTGCAGAAAATTTCTAAAATAAATCAACAAGGAAGTAGTTTTGTTTACAACTGTAAAGATATGTACTAAATAAATGCCAAAAAAGGAGAAAATATCCATTCTAAATATTCAAGTTACAATTATTAAAGTATAGTTAGAACTTACACAAGAAACTGACTAAAATTGTTAAGTAACAAAAAGTATGAAAAGCCAAAAGAAATCCTGTCTTCAAACATCATGCACAATAGTTTAGAATTAAATTATTTTTAACCCTAAGCTTTGTACACAAAGATGTACCATACAATCAATGCAACTACATTGTTTAACATTTACAAATGATAAAAGATTTATTCACTATCAGTCACCTGATACAACAATAGTGTGTACACTTTCTCATACTTATTTCAGGCAATTCAATAATGTTCTATATATTTATAAGCTATTCACAACAATGCTGAGGCCTTGAGTGTTGTATCCACAATGATGCAGCTACTTAAATACTTCATGACTAACTAATGGTAGTGAATAATCATAACCAATTTTATTTATAAGGCATATAATACCAAGTATTTTTTTTATATTCTTCAAGTAGCCTAAAACATAAATTAGAATAACATCAATTCATTTTGTAAAATAAAAATTTTTGATAGTTATAGCACTGTCTTAAAGCTTGAAAACCATTAGGGAATGAGTAAGAAAAAACTATAAAGTCTATTCAAATAATATTGTATTATTGTGTTAACAAGTAACATTTAACTTTTCCACACTAGCTATAGAACTTTCATTGTTATAATGATGGTATGATAGGTGTTAACTTTCTAAAAGTTAGCTGCGTAACACTGTTACTAAAATTTTAGTAAATATAAAAGAAGAGACTTCCACAATAATACTATAGCATTTTATATTAATCAATGTTGACCATATAGTCCTAAAGTAACTTAAGTTAAAAGAATGTTAATATGTTCTGTAAATAATGAGTTCAGTCAGGTTATAATAAAACAATTCCAAAGTTTATATCTTAATTTCTATTAATATGATTGATACAAAACTATGAAAAAAAAAAGCACTTCAAACTTTTTCATTAAAATTAAATAGCTACAATACTAACTTGGATGAAAAAAAATTCACATATATAGACATATTAAATATCTGAATAACGATTTTACCATGGCAATGTTTAATTCATGTTCATATGGTTGTATTAGTTTAGAAATACACAGTTGCTATCCAAGGCTTTAACTTTTTCAGCACAGGCTCAGTCCCTGGGACCGACCTCATAACCATTTTGTGCTTGTTATAGTTTTCATGCTATATCTTTTAAATTAATAAATGTATGTTAACGAAATTTGGCAGATCATCAGTAAAAATTACAATGCTTTCAAATGCAAAATATAATTTTTTTTATTTATTAAGTCTCAAGGTTTGTTAAGCAATGTTTTTCTCATGCCCTTTTTCTTTTCTTTTCGCATGTTGCCTATCCAACATGCAAAGTAATTTTCATTTTAAGACTAAAACTACTTTTATGCATAAGAAAATTTTACAATTTCACATGCAAAATCTTTATAAAGTCCAGATAGTTATCAAATGTTTCTTAAGAAAGAAATTTATATTTTATCTGTTATTTTCACTAACAAATCTCTGTACAGGTTCAGTACATTTGACCAATCTTGTAACCACCATCAAAAATTAGGAAATAAATATAAATTATGCCTCTTTTGTTCTAGAATGACAATAAATTGTAACAAGAAAACATAAGTGAAGAGACTAAATAGCTTAAACCTCGTAAAATTATACATTTATAATTTTGATTATATTGACCTTTCAGCAATGCCTGGCTAACAGTACAGAAGTTACAATGAAATGACAAACATGCTCTCATGTTACCATATCCAATAATATAAAACTGACCTTTAGTCTTTACGAAGTGACCTGTCTTGGCTGTGTTTTAGTAAACTAGTATTTTGTAAAATACAGTCACATTTCAATTATTATACATGTATATAGATTATTACTATTTAGAAATAAGTTCTTATACTTTTCTTAAAACATAGAACAGTAAATAAAGAAGTAAAGTAAACAATTCTCTCTTCTAGTTATGACCTTTGTACTCAGTTGCTACTTGACATAGGTTGCTAAGCCTTTTAAAATTTTGCATATGAAGGATATGAAACAAAATAATTTTTTTAGGCTTTAAATATATAGTTGAATAACCAAAAAATCATAAGTTACTATATCGATACCACAGAATTTCACTATAATTTATCAGGCTTTGTAACTATGCTGTATTTGGGTCTGCAAAATATGAAATTTCGAGCAGACTAAAGACACAACCTAACTCCTTGAAATATTGGTTCAAAAGAACAAGATTGCATCCTCACAAATAAAAATGGTAGAGAAAGCCACTAGGGGGACATTCTGAGCTTTTGATTGGTTATTCACGTCATATATGGAAGTAAGTGTATATAAGGGACTGTTTCCTAAAATGGAAAGAGGTGAGCGGGGCCACTGTGTTTGATTCAGTACATGAGTGATATCTCAGCAAATAGAAAAGATACAAGGTTCTTATTTTATATTCCAGCTTGTCAATATCAGTAATTTGAGTTCTTAATTGGTACAAAACCATAGACTTAGTACTCTGACATCACAAATATCTAATTTGAACCAGTGCTGCATTCAATATACTATGTGACACAAAAATCTATGTTTAACTGTGTTTTTTAATATTTACTTTAAAATTAAGAAATGAAATAATGTATAATACTAAAATTTGAATTATGATCTACAGTTCGATACCAAACTTACTGACATAAGTTCATGAAATAGTAGTTCAATAAAATTTTGAACAACATAACGTTTTGGGAGATCATAGGACCTATTGGTCCATCTCAGCTGTTCCATTCTCTAAACTAAATTAAAATAATTTTTAAAAAATCTTAAAGCCAGCCTTTATCATCCATATACTTATCAAGCTTTTTCATAAACTCACTTAAATTTACTGGCTCTACAACATCTGAAGGCAACCCATTCCAAAGACCAACCCCTCCCCCCCCCCACAATTAAGAAAATGAAACTGTCTTAGCTGAAGATAACTTCTACCTTGCCAAAATTTATATTTGTATCCCCTAGTCCTACTATTCTCACTGTTAAATAAGAAAAAAGATGATGCATCAACACTATCAATTCCCTTCACAATCTTAAACACCTCAATCAAACCCCCTCCCCTAACTCCTCTTTTTCAAGAGAAAAACAGTTTGAGAGATTTCAGCCTCTCCTCGTATGACAACCCCTCCATCCCAAGCACCATTCTAGTAACCCTTCTCTGAACCCTTTTCAACAATTCAAAGTCTTTCCAAAGGTAAGGAACTCAAGACTGAACACAATATTCCAAATGTGGCCTAACCAGTGATCTGTACAATGAAATTATAACCTCTTTAGACTTGTATTCAATACTTCGATAGATACAACCTAAAATCCTATTTCTCCTTCCACTAGCAACAGCACACTGCTTGGAATGGCTTTAGACTGATCGACTATTACACCAAGATCCCTTTCTTTCATAATACTATTAAGGTTATTCTCATCCAAATTATACTTATAATTCAAATTATGATAACCCACATGCATTATCTTGCATTTATTGTAATTAAAATCCATCTGCCATTTATTTGCCTAACTCAAATCCTTTTGCAAACAGCAGGATCCTCTTCATAGCTAGCAATACCCAAAACCTTAAAATCTGCAAGTTTAAGTAATTTATTGACTATTCCTTCATTTATGTCATTGATGTAAATCAAAAAGAGCAAAGGTCCTGAGCCCTCAAGTACTCCACTTATGACAGTTTGACTGAACTCCAACCCTCTGCTTTTTTCCACCCAACCACTCTTCTATCCACTTTGCTAATTTATCCCCCACACCTATAGAGCTATTTTTTTACAAGCCATTATGTGGCACCTTGTCAAATGCTTCTGGAAAATCCAAATACACCAAATCTACACCCTTACCCTCGTCTGCATAAGCAGTAACCTTTTCAAAGAATGTTAAAAGATTTGTAAAGCAATATTTTCCATTAGTGAAACCATGTTGACTATCCAATAAAATTCTAAATTTTGTCAAATGACTTTGCAAAGCAATATTTTCCCTTAGTGAAACCATGTTGACTATCCAATAAAATTCTAAATTTTGTCAAATGACTTTGCAAAGCAATATTTTCCCTTAGTGAAACCATGTTGACTATCCAATAAAATTCTAAATTTTGTCAAATGACTTTGCAAAGCATCTTTTAATCAGACTTTCAAAAACTTTCCCCACAACTGATGTAAGACTAATAAGCCTATGATTATTGGAACAATTTTTACCAACCTCCCTTGTAAAAGAGGAGTAACATTAGCTAACTTCCAATCCTACTGGTACCTGCCCACTATTCAAGGAC
>NW_013665820.1:719581-723484 GCF_000517525.1 Limulus polyphemus | reverse complement strand
ATATTTGTATATTCATATATTTTTAAAACTTATTAGAATTGCAGGGGTATAATAGAAAAGTACTAAAAAAGCTTTTATAGTAGCCAGTAGTCCAATAAAATAAAAAAAACTGAAACCTTATGTTTCTTTTCATACTATTGTAGCGTAAGGATGCCTTAGCAATATTAAATAACTTATACAATATTAAATACAGTTAATTTCTGCGAAGAGGTTTGGCTCCCCTGTACCCTCTTAGATCTAGTTCTACTTTTTCAACATGGAAGAATACAATTATTAAATCCTGAACCACCTGAACCAATTCCCTAGACCCATGTATACTTATACAACATTAAGGAATATGGTATTCAATTATAAATCAAGAAAATAACACAATATACAAAATGGTAAATTTACACTACATTTAACACTTTAATAGCCAGTTATTCACTAAGAGTAGCCAGCTAGTTTCCTTTCCTCTCATCAGCAGGTCAAAATTAGGGAGAGTAGCAGATAGCCTTTATAGCTTTGTAAAAACAAAGATAGGGTGAGAAAGTTTAATGGTGATGGGAATCAAATCCAAGGCCATCAAAGTCAAATCATGAGGCACACCCCTCCAATTATGTAGTTTTGTGCTTAATAACAAACATGACAGCAATATTTTGATTACTTGGATAGTTGGAATAACCAAAAACAATAATAATTGGAAACACTAATTTTGACAAATTATTTTCATAATATTAATCAATTAATTTTAATTTCAATCTATTAGTTTATGATACACTAATCGATACTCATAGGAAATCCATTATATCTATTAATTCAACTATCTCTAATCAAAATTGCCACTTTAATCATAAACATTTTCTGAGTGAAGGCACACCATTGAAAGAACCCTTGTTTTTTGTTTTTTTGCCTGCTTTTTGGTGAGTTCACTTCTAATTTTGTCCTCATCCTCATAATATAGACTTTGCTTTCCAGTCCCTATATAGGATTTCCAACTTTTAGGAATTTGTTTGGGCAAGATTTGAATAGTAAAAGTTTAGCATGTAGTAACTATAAGGGCTACCCCAAAATCTTTATATTCAATGAAGCACAATGGTGCAATCTAGTGTATTTCCTGGATTAATGTGATGCTAAATTCAACACAGGTTCACCTGGTTAACCAATCATAATGTGTTATATAAAAATGCTAATTTGATCAAAACATATTTTCTACTAATTTGTACAAGCATGCAAATAGGCCCAGAGACACAGTCATAAACCACACTGAATGGAGTAGTCGAGTCTAACTGACCACAAAAACCCAAAACTGGATTTCAAGTTTATTACGTGTTATACAAATACATGTTCTACTGTAAATTATAATAGATTAATTACTTCTTCGATTATAGTAATAAATTATACCAATGTTATTGTTAATAGTACTAATATTACTAAGTAATAGTAATATCAAGCTAATATCAAACTTATAAAAATATAAGATAGTACTTACACTTTAGTAACTACTAATGACGTATAACTATAATGTTACTATAGGCTATAGTATATTGTTCGTATTTCTCATTAGTAATAGTAATACTAGAATAGAATACTACTAGTAGTGAATAATTTAAGAGTTTGACGCAAAAAATACCTTTCGAAGAAGCTACTGCAAGCACAAAGAAAACAATAATTCCAAGAGCGTTCATCTTTCTCAATCAATTATAACTTTTAGGTTCAGAAGAGATCTTTACTACGCCTCAAATCAAAACGTTCAAGTTTGAACAATAACACCCTAAACTATAGTTACCTAACGAGTGCTAAAAACAGAATTGCGTGATGTACAAAACCGAAAGAGTCACGTGCGGCACTTCAATTTTGTTATGAACCTCCCCATTTCATAATTAAAAACCGTATTTTGATTTTTAGACATCATTGTTCTCGCTTACAAACATATAAGTATAAAAATTTTAATTCTTGCGATTATGACTAGTGTACCTTTATTAATTAACAAATTTATTATGTTTAAGAAAGATTGAAGGGAGTAGACATATGTTAAAAGAATTAATAATATAAACTTTAATATATATTTATACATATAGTTACATCATTATATTTAAACAATAATTCTTACGTCAGTGTAAAGATATATTGCGAAAACGACCATAAACTTTTTTTATACAGTAAGAAATTAAGTAGTGATGTTTAATTATATATATTTATATCTATTTCCACGACTTTTTTGCCCCCTCCCAACAAATTTTAAATTCACAAGGGGCCACAAAATACAATTTCTAAATAATTATTTCTTTGTATTATTCACTGTTTGTGCGTGTATGTCTTTCATAGCTTTCAAGGGGGCTTTATTTTGTATTTCAAACTGAATCAGCCAACAGTATTCATTTTGCTTTATTTGATCTACTGAATAATAAGCATAACTGCTAATCTTACAAATTAAGTGGTTAGCACACAGAATCACCTACAAAAGTTGTAATATTTTCAAAACGAGACCCAAAACTCGAGCGTTTTCGAATAGTCGACTATTCTTCATATGTCCACAAACACAACCTGGCTTGGTTATTTGTTACTCACAAAACGCTCATTATGCACGTGAATTCCATCCACTGTGATTAAGGTGCAAGGGCGTTGCAGCTTTGGGATGTTACACGATTCGCTGACAGAAAAGACAGCTTTCTAGTCTAGTCATGAGGTATTTTACCTGCAAGGAAATGTGGTTAATTGACAAAGAAACTTGGTCCCAGGCATATCTAGAACCAGGAAAAGTTAGATGAGTTTAACTGAGCACATTTTTTTTTTGTCAAAACTGAACTGAAAACAACAACAAACAAACAGAATTTTTTGAAAATGTACATATTAGCTAAGAGGTACAAGCTCATGGTACCATCCTGTACCACACTTACTTCCTCCACTTTACTTCCAGGCACACTAGCTTTCCCCTAATTCTAATAGTACAAAACAAATCTTGTCCAACTTTAATTATGTGTCACTCAAGAAATCAAGGAAACTCGTTCTTGCTCAAGTAAAACCATTTGCCCAACAAATAACAAGCAATATAGTAAAAACAACTTTGCAATACAATGCAATAGAATAAAAAGAATGATTTATTTACCAACTCATTTAACCTCTTTAAAAGGAGGAAGTACAATAAGCTAAGTATCACAAGAATAGAACAAAGGAAATTTCTCAAAAACTAAGAAAATACATTAAACAACCATTTAATAAAGAAAATGCACATAAAATATAACGTTTGAGCAATTACATTATATATGCAAATACCCTTTAACATTCATCAACTGCAAGTAAAACGAAATCTCTTTAAAAAAAGCATTTCAACTTAAAATACATGAACTTATGTACGTTGTGAACATATTAAAACAAAATACTCTTTATACAGATATGTCTGTGGCTTAGCTGTATGTCTAAAGGCTTAAAGTCGGGTTTCAATACCTGTGGTGGGCAGAACACAAATAGTCCATCCTACAGCATTGGGCTTAACAACAAAAACATATAAAAACTCAGTATATTAAAAAAATGAACCGTTTAAAATACATGAATATAAAATGATGCAAAATACATTGGAGTTTAAAATACAGTAAAAGAACCTTTAAACTACAATACGCATAAAACAACTACCCAACATATGAATTAAATCATATACTTAAAGACATACTTAATTTAAAATCCTTAGTGCCAGGCACCCAAAAATATATACACATACAGAAAATAAAACCCTAGGTTATGACAACAACAACAACAAATCAGAATGATCCTTAGAAAGGAAAAAAATAACTTTACATTTATACACTATTCACACATATATACTAAAAATATACATATACACAGCGTGGTCACAAGTAAATAGACACCACCTTTTCATATTCACAAGAATTGATATATTTATAATTTGATTAATATCTAGTAGAT
>NW_013665820.1:713787-718625 GCF_000517525.1 Limulus polyphemus | reverse complement strand
ACTTCTGCAGTCATTAATCTGGGATCCATTTCGATGCTCCTATTGACAGCACTTTTTGTCGTCTCCGATGGACCAGGACGACCCGGACGCTGCTCAGTTGTTTCCTTGCCATGTTTCCTGAACTGCGCGATGATTCTGCTGACTGTCGAAAGCGGGATTCCCAAATTCTGCGAAATTTGCCGCTGACTTATTCCACCGTCTGCTTGACCAACTATCCTTCCTCTAACAAAATCTGACAATTCGAGAGAACCTTGAGTTCTAAGCATGTTGTAGCACAAGATAATTAGTGTGCAGACCATTTTCATTTATATAGTGCTCTGTGAACACAAACTAGTTAGCATAAATCAGTTCAATGACGAAAAATTAGGTGTCTATTTACTTGTGACCACTCAGTGTACAGATACTACTTACAAAAGAATTATATAACTAAATAAATAAATCATCAAGTAAACAGAAACAGAAAACTCACCACAGCTAGTTTCCATTGTCATGCAGAGAACAGGAATTGAGTACAGCAATACAGAAAACATTGTCCACAAGTGGCTGATTGAAACAAAGGTAGCAAGAATTAAGACTGAAAACAAAGTATCAAGAGAAAGAACTCTAACCGGCCAGAAAAACTCGGTCAACAGTATGGGTTAAAAATATAACAGGCCCAATTATAGAAATCCTCTGCTTTAAAATTTCTTTTCGGAGCAAAACGTGAGAATTTCAAAATTTGAACTAAATGATCAAGCTATGTGTCTACAAGTTTACATGTACTCATGCTTGACCATTCTGTAGAACATTATCTTTATTACCCGCAAACAGCTTAAACAATGCAGGCATCCTTGAATCTTAAGCGTGACCTGGATCCCTAGCTACACTCTCTTCACCATTGCTGTGACAATGGTTCACAGATATCCCATGACCCTACCACAAGTACAATCTAGTTCCTATGTGGTACTTATGTAGCAGTATATGTATGTGTGGTCTTGCACACGTATATGAACATTGCATAAAGTTATTCATGAGAGCTGTGTAACACAAATGAATCAATCACACAAAGAATATAGCAGTAAGTGACGAGATCATGGAGACAAAGAATTTGATCTCGATGTTAAGAAGTGAGGAGTGTGAGGTTAATTGTAATAGCTGACCTGGAAGGTATTATTTGAAAATACAGTACACCTTTACTTTCCTTAATACTAGAGCTAGAAAGCTTCAATTACGATGTTGAAATATTTGGTAGGTATTGAATTTTAATAAAAGAGATAGAAGTAACAAAAATTTCAAACTATGGCTGAGACAGAACACAGTTTTACCTGGGATTTCTTATAACACAGATTTATCTGAGGTATCATGTACAGATAAGTGCAAGAGATATTTCGATTGGTTCCAGCTGAAATATTCAGGAATGGGTGAAATTATTAGTAGTAAACTAAATTCATAGGTAGTAGCTTAAATACTATTAAAATAAAAATATTGGTATACACAGTGTTTTATTGGTTTTGACAATATATTTCAGTCATGTAGAGCTAAATAGTTTTAATAAGTACACAGTTTTTAAATATTTGTTAACATTGCTTCAATACGAAAACGCAAACTGTAAGGATACTAGGGAATGCAGAAAGTAACCTCTGCTTAGTAAAAGCTTTGTAATTTGCAACAAAATACTAGTACTAAACTTCTACTCGAATAAAATTAGGTAAGGAAAAACAATGGAAGAGTTAATAAAGGCTAATGTTCAAAGATAATGGTTAGTGTTGCTTAACAGTACCCTTGAGCGTTTAGGAACCTGCTATTGTCTTTACCACACCCCATTATAAACTGGGCACTGTCTACATAGCAACTAAACAGTGGGAAGGAAAACAAGGCATTGTCAGAGAGTAGATTGTGTCGCAGTTTCTGGTAGGGACAACAGAAAACATAACAACTACAGATTGTTGGTCAGTTTGAAATTTTTCATATTCTTAGGATACTTTTTCTACAGCCAATGAATAAAAACCCTATAATATGAGCGCTTTCGAAAGGTGGATCTTTCTTCTTCAGGGTCAAACTGGGAATAGCATTCCCCCGTTTGCCCCGGAAGAAGATAGGTCAACCTTTTAAAAGAGCTCGGGTTATAGGGTTTTCTTCATTTCTATCAAGACTTCTTGAACCTACGTGTTTTTCTAACACCATGAATAATGGTTGGAGACGGCTTGAATGGGTAATGAAGAAAAACTTTTACATAAGTTTAACATAACAGCAAATGTACAACGTTTCGACAAGGTTTTGTTATAATCAATGGAGAGCAACACCTCTCTCATGGTTCAAGGAAGAAATGTGCCTCTTGTGATCCAAGTTGGTAGACATGGAGAGAACCCTTACCAAGACCAGGGATGACATGAAAACAACCACAGCAGTCAGATGCAAGACAAAGGTGGAGATAAAGAATTTGCTGGTGAAGTTAAGGTAATGGGAATTTAAACCTCGAGCAGGCTCCCAGCAAGTGTATTCTATATATATGGCCTGGCATGGCCAGGTGGTTAGGGAGCTTGACTCGTAATCTGTGGGTCGCGGGTTCGAATCCCCATCACACCAAACATTCTCGCCCTTTCATTCTCGCGTTATAATGTGACGGTCAATCCCACTATCTGTTGGTAAAAGAGTAGCCCAAGAGTTGGCGGTGGGTGGTGATGACTAGCTGGCTTCCCTCTAGTTTTACACTGCTAAATTAGGGACGGCTAGCGCAGATAGCCCTTGTGTAGCTTTGCGCGAAATTCATAACAAACAATATATATATATTGTTGCGTCAGCGAGGTCACGTGACTAGTATCACGCCACGTCCTTCTCGAACCTTCGTGAATTGCCGGGAGACTACTAGATTGGCGGTAGTCTGGTATATATAAGATGGTCACAACGTGACGGAACAATGGGCAATTGAATGAGTAAGAATATTGTTGAGCACGTGAGACGTTTGTGGTGAATTATAGCGTTTGTTATAGCGCGACTGTTGAAATTAAGTGTATCGGAAAGTTGTATTCAGAAAGAATAAACCAGTTTTATTTAAGAAAGGACTTGTGTCGCTAAAGTTTCGTCGGAACAAATTTACGGAAAATTAACTAAGGAACGGAGACGTAACAATATATTGCAATTTAAGTTGTGCATTTTCTATATTTCTTTTATCTCTTATTATATTTTTATGTAATTTTTATTTCATAAAAAGGTATTGACTAAGTGCAATTTTTTATATTCGTTACAATAGGAGCTATTTCATCTCGTGCATTTTAAAGAATTAAAGTTAAAAGATTTCATTTTCTTTGTCTCATTGTTGATTAAAAGAATTATTTTGTTATAAATATAAAAGCTTTGGTTGTATTATTTAATTTAATCTTTTGAAAATAGCTTTCATTATATTACATTATTGTTTGAAAATGTTTCGTTTTTCTTAATTGAAATCTGTATTTAACTTAAGGGTTTTGTTTTATTTCATTATGTGTTAAATTTTAATTTTCGTCAAAAAATTTCATTTCATTATTCTAATACTTAGTCTGTTAAATTGCCCCTTTCTAGAGAGATCAGGTGAGTAATGTTAAAGTTTTCTTTACATTTTATGTTTCCTTTGTAATATTTTTGCCAGTATTGGACTATCTACCTTTGAGAGAGTAAGTTTATCTTTGTCAAAGTTGCTTTAATATGTATTTCACTATTAAAGGGTGTTTTGTATATATTGTTACGTCTCTGGTCGTTTGTTAATTTCCCGTAAAAATTCTTTCAGAGAAACTTCAGCGATACAAGTCCTTTCTTAATTAAAACTAGTTTATTCTTTCTCTTTACAAACTTTGTAATACACTTAATTTCCACAGTCACTTTAACTTAACATACGCTATAATTCATAACAATTCACGCACTTTACTTACGGTCACTACCGCTCACTTAGCCTAATTATCTGTCTCTATCTCTTTATCTGCAATTATATCTCCGCTTTATTTGCAGGGCTTATATACTAAAATCGAGGGCGCCTAGAAAAGACTAGAGTTGCTAGGAACAGTCATGATCGTTCAAGAAACTCCAGCGCGCATGCTTCCAGAATCGCGTGACTTCCGCTGTCGTAACAATATGTATGTGTATATATATGTATACTTACGTTCTTTATGTTGTAATTCTCTTTGTTAAAGGATTTCATCTTGTATCATTTGTTCGTTTTAGAACAAAATTACATTAGCTATCTGCGGTATCCTATGTATGAAATCTGACCCTGGATTATAGAGTTGTAAGTCCATAATTTACCGCTGTCCAACTGAGGGGCTCATTTTGTATTATGTAATATTTGTAATTGAATGACTTCTCTTTTTTGTTTATATATATATATATACAGTATATATATATATATATATATATGTATACATATTAAAATATAGTTTTAATAAAAGGGTTTCTTGTTATTCTAATTTTGCCTGTAAATTTTTAATTTCTATGTTAACATGTTTTCAAGGGTTAATTTTCTTTTCATTGTTTATTTGTTATATAACGTATTTTATTTCAAATTATAGTTAAAGAGATTATTGTATTTAAGTTCAATGACAGATACAGGCCCTGAAACTTGTGAACCTTTGGTTTTTAATTAAGATTTTATTAAGTCGTTGAGGGTACCAGGTAATGTACCCAGCTTCACTACAATAGCTATTTATGGATCCAAAAGCTCTTTTACGTAACTGTAACCTTCGCCTTATGAATGAAGGGGTTGTTTCAGATTGGATTAGTGTGCCCCTCTAGTTATGTAGATATGTCTTAAAAGACAGATAAATATATTGCTACGCCTCTGTGTTTGTTTGTTAATCTTCCGTAAAAATTCTTTCCGAAGAAACTTTAGC
>NW_013665820.1:706196-713398 GCF_000517525.1 Limulus polyphemus | reverse complement strand
TTCTGCAATTCAATTCCCTTGTTGCCGTCACTTCTTGACAGTCTTGTATACAAGAATACAGCACATCTAGTAAACACTCGATCATTCACGAACCTTCGAGAATATCACGACGTGTTACTAGCGTCACGTGACTTCCGCTGTCGTAACAATATAAAACCTTATTTCAAATAAAATCTTAAATGTCTATTTTTTTGTTCTATTTGTTTGTTACCTCCGCCACCGAAGATAGACGGGGGTTAAGTTTTCACCTCTGTGTGAGTGTGTATTTGTCAGCAAGATTTCTCGAAAAGGGCTGAATGGATTTGAACGAAACTTGGTATACATTTGGACTACGACCCAACTTAAAAGTGTTTAGTTTTTGAGGATCAAAAAAAAAATCCTATCTGTAACATGGGGACCGGTTTTCAGCACTATTTTTACTCTATAGCTCATTAAAAAGATATCGGATTTTGATTAAATTTGTAGGACATATGTAGAATATTATTCCTCGTTGTTCTGCCAAAAATGGTCTATATCTGTTTATAACGACGGACACATTTTCGTATTTTTGAGAGCCGAATATGATAAACACTGCGTGGCGGATGTCCGCGCTCTACTGAGTGTTCCTCTAGTTTTTAAATGTAAAACTACAAAATGGGCTACCTGCGTTTGACAACCATGGGATTAAAGCTCGATTTTTGTGCTGTAAGCCCTCAAACTTACCGCTGGACAACTTGGGAAATTTTTTATTTGTACATTAATTGTGACAATACAGAGAAAGAAAACTGAATTTAAACACCTAAAGTTGATTTATACTAGAAAATATAAAGATTAAGTAAAATAGCGTGAAATATGTGCATTAAGGTTATATTTCAGTTAGTAAAGACACAAAAAATGAAAGTAAAATACCAGTTATTTTCTTAGATTTAAGATAATAAACAGATACAAAAGACAAAGAAAATATCTGCAAGAGTATTAAATCTTACAAATGAGACAACAGCAAGAGAGAAAAGTCATTCGAAATGCATAAAATTGTTTTGTACTAGAAACAGTAAAGATATAACAAATTAACGCGAAACACTAGCAGTAACATTGAACTGTTCTCAGGTAAAAACTGATTTCCCGAAGTATCAGATAGTTAGACATGCTAATAACAGTATATTCGTTCAGGAAATAAGAAGAATAATTCTGAATCTGACAAATGAGTTTTCCTAGCATACATAAAAACGAACACAATTTTTATCGCAGAACACAAGAAAACATAGTGTGTGTACTTGAGCAAACAGAAATATAATTGAATCTCTATTAGGTTGTACTTAGTCCTACGGCTTTCACTATCTCTGGATTGATCTCTGTAGAATTAAAATACAATGATTTTCAAATAAGACATTCACTCAGTGATCTCCTAGTTGAGCTGAAACAAGAAAACGTACCTTAATTCAACAGATAAGCTCGATTGCTTTGTCCATTTGACAGTGGCACTTCGTGACCTTGTTCTCCCACATGGTATTGGCTGGCTGTAATATTAAAAAAACATCAACTCGGCAATGAAAATATATTAGAGTTACTGATCCTTTCAACCCAGATGCTATATGCTACTGTAATATCCAACTCAGACAGAAGTCACAGAATAGACATTATCTACTTTAGAGTCAAGAGAACAAAAACAAAACAATTACAACAAGGCCATCTCAACAACTTACTAGACCACGCGTTTATACTAACATTGCATACAAACTAAATAAACGAAAAAAAATCTATATGTCACTAAAGCAGGTAGAAAACATAGGATATGTTTGTATATTGTTACGTCTCCGTTCGTTAGTTGATTTTCCGTAACTTAGTTCCCACGAAACTTTAGCGACACAAGTCCTTTCTTAATAAAACTGGTTTATTCTTTCCGAATATAATTTTACCGATACACTTATTTCCAACAGTCGCTCTATAACAAACGCTATAACAACGAACTTCAACAATACTTTCTGACTGCAGTTCAATTACTCACTACCTACACACATTGTCACGTCACGCCGTGACCATCTTATATATACCAGCTTACCCTATATCTAGTAATCTCCCGACAATTCCCGAAGGTTCGAGAGAACGAGTGGCGTGACACTAGTCACGTGACCTCGCTGACGCAACAATATCATTATCACAAAGGAACAGCGAAATTATTTGAAATACGAGCAATAGTGTTATACTTCAGTTAGTAAAAACACAGAAAAGAAAATCAAAAAAACCTGCTGTTTTTTTTTAAATCGAAATAGTAAACAGACACAGAAATCAAGGAAAATACGTGAAAGATTCTAAGTTTGGAATAAATTTCGCCTATCTAAAATTTGGACTATCGAGGTTACCTCAGAATCTAATGTACTCGCAATAAACTCTACTTTGAAGAGAGTGAAAGCTAACATACACATTTCAGTGTATTTAAAAGAAATTACAAAACTTCAAACACTTAAAAAAGGTTGTATAGTTACTACATCACAACGTCGTTACATGACACAGCTACAATAGCAGTTTTCAACTCGTAATTCAAGGTTAACGTAAGTGAATTGTTGTCCCGAGCTATTTTACCGTATATAAAAACACGGAAACAAGCAAAACGTTGTCATTAGTTCATTATTATTTCAAGAAAATTGAACTGATATTTAGTTTATAGGGGAAATTTTCACTATGTCGTAAAATAATCAATTCAGAAAAGAAGAAAAAGAAAAAGCCCAATTTCGCTTAGAATAAACGGACTTGCAACATTGGTCATAGTGTACATTAATAATGGCATCAAACGACAAACAAATTCACAATATATTCATTATAATTTATACGCTCCTTAAAATGAATTATAACTTGATTAAACTTGAAAGCTACATCCATTAAGCATCTGGGATATCTTTACTTGTATGTGAAGACTGCCTGTGATTAAAATGTACAATAAATATATTATGAAATTATTCTAGACATCGTGAGAGGGCGCGTTAATCCATATCATTGACAGTGAGAAAGCAGTTTGGTGCAAAGCGAAAATTTGAAGTACATGTGGAACTGTTAGATCAGGTTTGTTGGAAAGATTTGGCGTTATCTTTATTTGTTAAGTTTTAAATAATTTGATAAAAATATTATTACAATATTGGAATAAGTGTCTTTCAACATGTTAAAAGTGAAAGAATAACCATTATTAAATTTTTATTTTCATAGGTACTTTTAAGTTTCATATTTTAAATTTCATGCTTCCCAGGAGGCTCAGCGGTTATCTTGAAAGTTTAGTGAGTTTGTAGTGCTGAATATAGGGGTTTAATCCCTACCGTGGCACAATGGTACTGAATAAGTACGACCTTTACTTCTACTAGTAGTACTACTTAGTTCGACCTTAAACTTGACTTTAATCTTTATTCTAGGATTCTTTATTTCAGAATCATACTTAAGTCACTGTGATTAAGTGTGAAATGTGATTATGAAACTGAAACTTGTGAAGGTGACTTTCTTACCAATGTTGACAGTGGTGGACTGGCAGGGTGGTGGGTTCCTGGCAGATCTAGCACTGTAGGAAAGGGCCCCAAGATTTTTAAAAGTGTAGTCAGACTAAGAGTGAACATAATAAAGCAATGATGTAAATGATTTTGAAAGTTCAAGCCAAACAAGCTTACGAGTTTACATAACTAGAACTGTGCCATTTTTTGTGGTGGTTTATTAAATTCAACTAAAATACATTGCATTCACCTTTTGTAGATTGTGTTGCAAAGATTGAAGTTAGTGCAAAGTGCCTTTTTCTTAGTAATAAAATAATTATAGACAACTAAGGAAGAAAGGCAATTGAATTATTAACCTGTTTAGTTTCTTCTTGCAAGTTTTATACCATTGACATTATTTTATTCATCTCTGAATTTTTTTTTTACATTTGCTAAAAAATATGGCACTTTTAAGTTAGAGATCAAAGAAAAGGATAAAAGTATAAAGCTAGATTTAATAAACTTTGTACCACTGTTAGTTTTTACTTCCAAAGACTTCAAAAATTTGCACACACACACACTCTTTTTTTCCCAAGATTTATTTTTAAATATATCATGCAATAAATAGTAAATACCTAATTTATTTATTTTTCTTAACGAGAATCTGCTTCAGTACTATTTCAGAATACATAACAGTTAACTTAACACTAACAATGATATTGACAATAATTGAATAATGTATACATGCATAGAAATAGGATGGGACATTGATACTCATAAATAAAAAACTGTATACAAGTTCTAGGTCCCAAAATAAATAATTTTTGCCATAATTATGAAGGTTTAAATTAAAACTGGTTGGTAGGCCTATATCTTATGCTTTCCTTTTATTCTCTCAGATTCACAAATTATTTTGCAAAACCAATTTTTAATTCAGTTTTCTTTCATGAACAAACCTTCTTAATTATTTATGTTTTAAATTCACAAGAACATCTTATGTAAGACTTGTGCTAAATGATCAAGTTAGTTTCCAAGGTTCAGTCATAGACATTCCTAACTTTGATTAGAATTAGTATTAGAACTACAGACTTGAGGAAGGGCAACCAATTGGCAACACCTTCTGCCTACATGGCTACTCTTAGTCTAATAATGGGATTGTCTTTTATAATGTGCCTATAGTTTAACTGAAAAATGCAGTGTGTGTGTTCAGTGACATTTCAGGCTTAAACTTTGGACCTTCTGATCCATAGCCTGAGATGCTACAGAGGAACTATGGCTAAGCCTTGCCTGGCCCAAGGCTTATAGTCTGTTTTTCTTCTTGTGAATATATAGTGTTCAGAAGAACTTTTCATGAATGAAATTTGAATTAAAAATTAGTTTTGTAAATTTCTTTTTAAATGATGAAAAAGTAACCATTAGACATAGGCTTACCAACCAGTCACATTATATCCAAATACAATGTAAATATCCATTTTCAAATATAAGGATTTGGATGTGGTTTCTGTGTGTCGCTAGTGTTAGTACTTTTTGAAGAAATGACAAAATTGGAAAAACATGTTGATAATTGTTAACATGTTAAGCTGGGAAAGATTAAAACTAAAATATCTAAGCACATTACAGTATAGTAAAAAATAACTAGGTCAATGGATGGCCATTGACTTTTTGTTTCTATCAGTTTCATGTATCTGAACAAACTAATGCTAAAAGTACTAAACTATATTGACATGTTTTGTACTTGTCCAGTCTAATACTTTCTGAACATGTCCCATATTTCATCTAGCTGTAGCTTAAGATCTATCCCATGTGATGGCTAACCTTATAGTCGGTAGTATATTTATCACAAGACAGTACTTTGCAATTGCTTAAATCTTTGGGATGAAGATGCATAGAGGTGGGTAATTAACTTGGTTAATTGATATAATCAATTACATCTATTAGCATCAGGTAAAATAATCAAAATTATGATTAATTAATCAAAACTAATAAAGATGTTGTAACAACAATATTTTGATTACTTGATTTCATGACATTAGTAAATTTAAAGGTTGTTCAGCTTAATCAATTAGTGTCACGACTGATAAAAATAACCAACTAATCAAAAATTATTGTTTCTGATTATTGCTATATTTGATTATTCTAACCACTAAAGTCTGATGTGAAAGTAATCACTTAGTCCAATGTAGTTGCTTAATGAGACTGATGATTAAGTGATCAGAAAATTTTACTTATCAATCAACTCTAGATTTATAAATTTCCAAACTTTTTTCTTTTTACTTACTAATAATTGTTGTATTGGCCCAATTATAAAGCAGTGTTTTTTTTATTAATAATTTGGCTGTAAAATTCATAGTTGCCTTATAATTGTGGCTGACCACAGGACCATTTCCCGTACTCTAGCCTGTTGCATTCCTGAATGTCCAGATAGCATCCTTATAGGCATGTGTGCTAGATGTTTACTCAAGGTCATTGCTAATTCTTGCAACTAATCCATTTGCAGGGTGTTCAGTCATAGTATTGATTTTGCTGGTGCATATTGCTTTGGCTGTGTTCATTTTAAATCATATAATTGTTGTCTGCAAGTCTTATTTTAGTGATTAACCCTTGTGCAAGAATGAGTGACCACATTGAGAGACAGGGAACAAGAAAGGATTATAACAAGTTAACAAAGGATTACGATGGAGTTATGAGCTAGGCATTGGTGGAAACAAGACTGAACCCCTTAATGCACATTCTACAAGAAGGGCATTTCATGGACCTAAAAAAAGGACATTATGACACTCAATTTTTTTTCCTCATGGTTTCTGAAAATGGGAGTTGCCTTGTATATTTGAGATATCCCTGTAATTGAGCTAATGTGGTACTTTTTATTTCAAATAACATAATAGTTGGAAATATATATGGCACAACCCACACACAAATTAATAATGTTTTTATAAGAGACATTTGGTTTATTACACTGCATACTGGTGCTGGAGTTTTGCAAATTTAACCCATAATGTTTAGAATAGTATCTCTACTTAAGAATCGTATTAATACCAGTAAAGTGGGTGTCATTGTATGATGAAATTATTGTATTTATTCTAATTGTTTTGAAATATACTAAGCTGATATAAGATAAATTTCCATCCAGCCTTTTCATCTGTATATAAAAAACAGTGGGAAGATTATAACAAGATAAAACTTGATAAAGTTGCATTTTCTGAGAACTATCGCCATGGTGGTATTGACACTCAGGGTTTTGTGTAAACTTGGAGATGATCATCCTAACTTATACTAGTTAAAACTATTTGCCAAGGCATATGTTTTATTATAATTTGGAATGTTTCTCTCTTTTCTTTGTAGAAATGTTTCATATCTGATGAAAACTACCTTTTGGAAAAATTTTGGGTGCATATATTTACAACTTTTCTTCAGCTCTGCTTCAAAGTCTAACACACTTTGAAAATTTGCCATTTGGCAGTTTTACTGGCTGTGTGAGAATGTGTAGTATACCTTGTTATGATAACAGCAGAAGGTATAATAATATGCAGTACTTACACTGTCAAAATATGAAAATATAATATTTCACCAATTGTCAAAATAAAAGGCTTTTACTTGTACTTCTTAATAGTATAAATATATACTGTGTTGTTGAGCTTAAGATTCTTCTACTGTAGGTGTCTGTGACTTGTTAGCAATAAATTCAACAATAAATGAACAGCACACACTTCACTTCTTTTCAAAATAATTTTTATTACATCAAGAAATTTGTCACTTTTTTATATGAAAAAACCT
>NW_013665820.1:702767-705357 GCF_000517525.1 Limulus polyphemus | reverse complement strand
TTTAGGCAGTTTGTTTAATGATTATACATGATGTATGTTTTTTGGGGGGTGGTTAATGAAAGTGTTCCAAAATAGAACATTAATTTCTTGACAACCTAATACATTTGGAACAAGTTAAACGTATGTACAACAAAAGTTTCACACTATAGATATTATAGGCATATCACAGACACTATATATAGTTCTCTTCTTGTCAAAAGTCCACTTAAGCCTATTCAATTATTTTAGAATTTTAGTTGACAAGCTGAACTATCTTCTCTATTACTGTTGCATTATTCTGTGCACTAATGTTCTCTATTCTGTGTGTGATTCACTTACAATTGTGGTGCAAATTACTATAATCGTTTTGTTTTCTTTTTTCAAAATATCCTTTGTTCCTTTTGTCAAAGTGCACTCAGGCTGATTCAATTACTTTAGAACCATGCTTTGATGGAATAGATTATTCTGCTTATCTCCTTTTCAACTGTTAGTTTTACTCTAACATGTTAAGTGTTAGGCCTATCACTTCTACGATAGTTAACTTCACGCCAAACCTTTCCTTGCCTGTAACTTTACTCTCTTCTGATATTGTCTTTCTGATGTTTCTGCTCATCTCACACTTATTTGTATGTTTATCACTTATTCGTCTTCCTGTGTTTTAGAAATCTATATATTCTAGACGTTAGTGTCTTTTACGCAACGTTCAGTAGTCTCAACATCAATGAATTATAAACACAACTTCCAACAATCTACTTTTAACTCTTATTATAACAAAAACTAAACATTAATAAAATTATCACTCACAAAATAAATTAATTAATAATATCTAAACTAAACAGTCTTTTATATCATGACATACATTATATTGAAACATGTTTGTTTCAGAGGTTTTCTTGTTACGTGCTAAACCATGAAACCTGGTACTGTTGCTGTTGATGAAATGTTCCCTGAAGGAGCTGGCCCATATATGGACATAGAGGAGGTAACAACAAAATGACATAAATCTGTATATTCACATCTTTGTTTTGAATCAGTTATTTTTCTTTTTAATGAAAAGAGCACGTTATTTTTAAGTTCTTATAAGTTGATTTCATTTACCTACTACTTGATAAACCATTTTATTGTGGATATTTAGTTAATTATACTTATTTCATTGCTTTGTGTAGGGCTGAGAAATTAATGGTGTTTGGTAATCAAATAATTAATACCCCCATTAATTGATTATATTTAGTGAATTGATTAGTACAGTGTTGCTTAAACCATGGTATGGACAAGCATAACAAATAAAAAAAAATGTGGTGTCAGCCAGTTGCATTCTCTCTAGTTAGCAGTTCAAAATTAGCAATAGTGGAGGCATATAGCCTTAGCAACTTAGCCATAATAAAAATAGATCAAGTAAGTTTGGTGGCAATGAGAATTAAAAGCGAGACCCTTGTATAATGCCCCCTAAATCACCAAAGCTGAACAAACTTGAAGTAAAAAACACAGATAGTCCCTTATGAAGCTTTCTGCTTAACAACGAACGAACATATTAGCAATTTTTCAATTACTTGGATAATTAGAATAATCAATAATAGAAGTATTTAGAAATCCTAATTATTAACTTTTAACTGTTGATTATTTTTGTGACACTGATATAATTGCCACTCATCGGCAATTGATTAAATCACTTAACTCTAGCAATGTATATAAATTTGAATTTCAGTTTACATTAGTTTCTAATTATTCAGTTTCCTCCCAAAGGCACAGGTTAGTGATTTTTTAAGATTTGTTTTTCTGTACAAGTGCTACAAAATTCAATGATTTTTTCTGGTCAATTCTGAAAAGAAGTTTGTTTTTGTCCATCTAAAATACTTCACAAAAACATCTTTTTTTTTTAATTTATGAATATATTTTACTAGCTAGTAAAAATGTTTGAAAAAAGGTACTGATAAAGAATTAGTCACTATACAAAAATTGTTCTTCAGAGTTGTTATGGATACCAACAGGAATGTACTTCATTACTTGATAGGTCTTGACAAAAGGCACAAGATAAATGATGTGAAGCTAAGGATAATGAACATTTTGTTGAAATAACTAGGTTATGTTTTGTTTAACAGTTAATAAAGGATGATCCTATGATTTTAAAACTTTTTTTTTGCCAACACTTACTAAGTTGATACAATAACACTGAAAGCTTAGGTACATAGTGCTGCAAAGGAGCAAAGTATTTATGTGCTAAGGTAATTGTAAATGTTAGCTCATGTCAAAATAGAACACTATCAGATTACCCAAAAGAATAACAGTATTTCAATTTTTGTTATCAAAACCATTTTTCCTTAAGGTTAGTGTGAAATGGACATGGATTTATGGATGGTTGCAAGGTTTTTTTATTGGTGCAGTTGTATACCTGTAAGAATATTCTGTAGAAAAACATTAAATCCGAACAGGACTCTGAAACCTAAAACTTAATTTATAAACATAAACTTTGAGAATTAAAAATAACTCAGTTTTTGTGTGGATGAATTTATTTTTACATCTTTTGAATCAATAATATATATTCAAATTAATAATTTAAGATTTTCTTAGTATTGTTGCATATCTGCTCGTTTGTTAATTTCCGGTATAAATT
>NW_013665820.1:668244-701879 GCF_000517525.1 Limulus polyphemus | reverse complement strand
TAACACATGCTATAAATCACAGCAATTCACACACTTTACTTATGGTTCCTACTGTTCCCTTGACTCAATTATCTAACTCTTCAATCATGCTGGTTTTTCTCGCCAGGATTATGTACTAAAAAAGAGGGTGCCTCAAACAAACTTGGGCCTCCCTGATAATTCATGATCCTTCAAGAAACTCCAGCGAGCATGCTCCCAGCATCAGGCAACTTCTCCTGTCGTAACAGTATTGAGTCACAAGTAAGGTGCTGGTATTATCTTTCTTGTTATGACTCGATTGGTATATTCCTCTTCTAGACTCTGAAATAAACACACATATTTTACTCTCCTCCTACACAACCTTACCTGACTCATTACTACAATTATTAAGGCAAGAACTGATCCTTAATAATGCTCAGGCACACAATTCAACGACCCATAACTACCTTCAAACACCAGCAAGATAATAAGTTAAGGAAACTGCCTGCTGGGTGGTTTTCAAACTGATTGCAGAGATGCAGGCAGATGGTGTTAACTGTAAGGCCTCTCTTCCAGAACTAGGTAAGTCTGGCATGGTGGATGATCTAGCTAAACATATGAAACTAAGCCCACAACTTAAATATCTTAATGCTAGCAAAAAAGGACTACATATGACACAGCATATAAAAAAAAAAGGATCAAAACACACTAAAAGCAATAAAACAAGGACAAGCATAAACATGGAAACAACCGACACACGAACAAATAACACAAAAAATGAAGAACATGAAGCTCAACAAACATATCCAGCACAAAACCAAGAAGAACATATAATTACACAAACACAATATGCAAAGCAGAAAGAAGTACACAAAAATTCACAATTGCAACAAAAAGAAGTACATGAAGAGATACAAACACCTCCACTTAAAACAATGAAATTACATGAAGAAGAAAACGATATTATACAAGTTACATAAAAAAGAAACTCAAACAAAACACAAAACTCAGCCACAATATCTCAAGAAAAGAAACATATACACAACTACCAAAATATTCCATTATAATTCAAGGAGTTCCTGGCATACTTAAAGAACTACAACATGTTGCTGAAATCAAATGATGTAAGCCAGAAGTAAAACTTGTAGCAGTCAAATGACTAGCCAAAGGGGGTGTCCTAGTTAGAGGGACAGAGGCTGTTGACTGCAACAACCTTCAAAAATGACCCAAGAATGCTTTTGCACCCGGAAATATTACAATAAACATTCCAGGAACATGACCAAACCTTAATTCCTTTGTAGTAAAGGATATCCACACAAGGATAACAACAGAACAAATTAAAAATGAACTCGCACTAAAAGCATGAATTGTACAAAAACAGAATGAATTATCTCTGGTATCAGAAATTCAGAGTTTAACCCAGTGTTAATCCTGCCAATGATATGGACATGTAGAAGCAGCATATAAGCTCTTCCACATTGTGTGAGCTGTGGGGGAGAGCACAGAAATTCAGACTGCCCTAAAGAACACACAGAACCAAAACTGCCAGCAAATTACAAGAGATGTCCTAAGTATAGGGGCATCAAAATACAAATCTTTAATATACAAAACAATTCAAATCCAAGTGAAACATACACAGAATCTGAGAAAAACACCCTACTACCAACATCAAAAACTAAAGAAACAAGAACCACTAATGTACAGACTAATTTACACATACTCATAGGCAGCATGCACACAAACATAAAATCAAGAAACACGTATACAAATGAAGCAAACACAATCTCATCCCACAAGCATTACTACACAACAACAGGACTAACATACAATCCAAACCAGTCATGAACACACAGCTAACCTAATTATAGATGCAGTTAAAAACACTTTCTTTGAATTCATCACACAATACCGAAACCCAAAAATCAAGATGACTGTATCACATTATTCATAACTATAATTAAACAACATCTCACACCATTACTTACCTATAATACAAAACCCGTAAAACAAAACTACACAAGGCTAAAAAGCAAATTATCATCCACATCCAGACTATCTAATAATAGAAAGATGATAAAATTCATGGACATGACCCTGAAAAGGAAAGAGTACTAGAAACTACAAATGAAATGCAGTTAACAGCACCCAACTTACCATATTCAAGCCAAAAAATAACAGTATTTCAGGAGGGGGGGTGGAGAGGTTGAAGGAGTGCCTGACCCTCTCAGGTCTACACAAAGACCTATAGCCCGATGCTGAAATGATGATGACGACTTTGATATATCAAATTGAAAGATTACAGCACTTTCACTGTGTTGTTGGAGGTCTTGAAGACAACATACAAAAGAAAGGAATGATTCGCATGTTATGCTAAGCAAAGAGGAAACTGATTCACAACTGGAGTTGTTTTGATTCACAAATTATGATGCATACCTGTATATATTGTCCCCTGAATTTTGCATATAACACTTAATAATAATAATACCTATAAAGCTTATTCAATTTTTATTCAAATGCACAAAGTATTTAATCCTGTACCTATGATTTTTAAAATGGAATGTTTTAATATTTGTATTTTCATTTGTTCTTTAACCATAAAATGTTTTATGAATAATGGACAATTATTTGCTATCACTATCGCAAAACAAACAAAAAAATGAATATTTTGATAGGTTTGTAAAAATGTGTTTGCTGTTACCCTCATGAAAATGATAAAAGAAATGTTTTATAATAAAATAATAATTAATAGATTGTGCCAAATGATTTGAATGACAAACTTGTATTGTACCAACTGTCAATGATAAAGAAACAAGTGTATTCCATGTGATTTAAGGTTTTATATTTTCCATTTTAAATGCACTTAAAATATGCAAAGAATATTTAATGGCAAATATATATTTGTGTTGTGTGTATAGTGATAGTATAATAACATGGATATTTCATAGGATGAATTATGGAGTCAAAATGTACCCTTACCATTTGTTTGAACAGGCAGGAGGTTCCAGTGGGCTTTTAATGGACTTAGCAGCTAATGAAAAGTCTGTTCATGCTGAATTTTACAACAGTAAGTAACTTTAACTTACAGTGTGCTGTCATGTTTCAAGTTAAAACAATTTTCTAGTCACATCATTGAAGTCAGTTATGTACAATACCATAAAAAAAAATTTTCAGCATTATGTATTAGCATTATTTTCAATTAATCATAAACAAGTTTTTACAGAAATTTCTAACTTAAAGTGTGTATGTTTGTGGAAATATAAAGATTTAATATTACAGTTAAAATAGTGTATGAAATTTTTGTAAAGAATTGAATATATTGTTCATGAGATTATTTTATATGAAGCATAAACTTGGCTATTGAAAATAAGTGTGATGGAGTATCACAATAAGAGTGATACTGATTTTAAACTGTTTATTCTTTACTGGCTCAGCACAGGCTCCAAGTAAGAAGAGTGTATAATTGCATTGTGACTGTAAGGTTTTATACAACTTAGGCTAAAGTTAGAATGATGTATTTTGCTCAGTATAAGCCAATGTATTACTCTTATCAATTGTGACATTTAATCACAATTAACTGCCTACTAGAGTTTATATTTTGTGATCTTTGGTAGTATACAAAACTTATTTGACTATTGACACACTTTTTTCACAGTTTATTTCTATGTGCACAGGGTTAGTTCATTGGATCATGCCAGTATTGAAGAATTAATATCAGAATTTTTAATAAAGTATTTTTACTAAAGATCTGTCTTTGACTTTACTGAGTTATTCTGACTCGGGCTCTGAATAATTTAGTGCAAGATGTTTTTCATGTTAAGAATATAAATACTCTTTTTTTTAATCTTGCAGTTTTAATATTTCATTTGCATAACCTCTAGAACTTCCCAAATGATTATCAAAAACTTTTACCTCTTATTTTCTCTCCTGTAATACCAATTTTAGTGAAATCAGCATTGTTGAAAAAAACTTTTCAGATATGAAGGTCATTTATAGTTATTATTATTTTTTAGCTGCACTTCGAGTATGGTAAAAGCAATTATCACAGTGGGGCAGCTGTGCAAATAAAGGATTGAGTTACCAATGTGCACAGTCAAATTACAATCACCTTAGCACAATCACCTCGTTGTGAATGTGCTATCATGAGTATTTTGTTGTATTTAATTTTTTTTTCACTAAAGGTTTGTTATATAACTTAAGTTTTAGTTTTTGCATTTTACTTATTCTTATAACAAATAAAAAATGTACATAAAAACTAATTTAGTATTTTATGTGTGAGTTGTAAAGTTTTTGCTTTCAAAATCTTAAAAGTGAACCAAGGCTGTAACAAAGAGCGGGTTTTAACCTCTGAAGGTTCATAACACAGTACCAAATGAATGATCCAGAAGGGTCTTCATTCAAAAATAAACTAGTAATTATGGTTACACCATCACTAAATTAAGCAAATTAGTACTACTGATGGTCTTTTTACATGTAGTACATATGAACAAAATAAAACATTCACATGTAGTTGAAAAATGTGTTTTCTAGTTCAATAACCATGTTTTTATATTTAAAAAAAAATTACATTGTTATTCACTAGTATTTGATTCTACATGCAGTATTTGTATAGCTACATAAAGTAAGCTTACATTACAAGATCACCATATTGCAGCTAATTAAAAGAACTTCAGCGGACTTAAGCAAAACAAGTTTACTTGACAGTCTCATAGTCTTTTTAACATAACATTTTTGATTAATTGAACATACCTAATAAACAGTAAAATAGACAAGAATAATATAGGTTACCAGCTATTTTCTACAGGTGCCTTAAAACTGATTTTTGTTTCACATATCATTTTGAGGAGTTTTGAAGGCTTCATATTATAGGTAATTCTATTTGTTAGGATGAAATTGATGTTATATCGCTAACTGAGTGGTGAAATTTGAAATAACTATTTTTTTTAGCATGATCCTTATTCTTCAAAAACTGATTGAGAAATGTATATTTAAAGCTTTTACAAGCAACATAATTATCAGATAGAAGGCTCTAACTAGTATGGCATTCATATTAATGACTGATTTACGATTCTGGATCATTCAGTTGAAACTAGTATAAGTTTGTAGTAAAGAAAAATTGAAAAACAAGTATTGTATTATGAATCCAAAATAACAACATATTGTTTGTATTGAAATTACAAAAAATGTTTATATATCAAACTAATAAGAGTTAATCATTACTTTGGGTTATATCTATGAAAAAGTTGAGCAATTTGAACATTAACAAAGCTTTATGATTAAGTTATAAACTCATAAGACAGTTTGGATGAGTTAAAATTCAGTGTTCATTCAAATGCTTATTTATATCCTGTAAACACACTGCACTAGCAGTTTGCAGATATATCTACACTCATATGTACATAGTGTATAATGATAAATTATTCAGCATCACTGTCAGATAAATTTTCATCCTTTTCACTGACACTATTCATGTTTTTCACAACTTTCTGCACTGCCTTCACATAAACAGATAAGTGTGCAACTTCGTCCCACCTTTACACATCTGCACAGTCTAGAAGCATATTTTGATTCATGGCATTTACACATCATCAGTTCTCTATTTTTCTTGGTGCTGACTCTTGAGTCATGAGTTCTAGTTTCAGATAATTTTTTGATCTTTTACAACCATGTCCACATGGTCCATCAAGCCGTGTCCTTGCCATTAGAGATCTTTTTCAAACAACACTTTAGTAGTTTTCACTCTTAATATGCTACAGAAAGCTACTTTTACAAGGTGGCAAGCTTTTAATTTAGTACTGGCTTCTTACAAAATATTTCATATTGTAAAGTATTAACGTTTTCAATGCCATTGTTTAGCTGGTATAGTGTACAAACATATTTTTCACAAGCATCAGTTAACTCAAAGAACTCACTCAGCTTTGATAGTGGTAAGTATTTTCTCATGTTATTTCTAATCATATGTAGCTCCTCCTTTTTGTCTTTTCCCTTAAAGAAATTAGAGTTATTACACCCAGTTAATATATGGAATAAGTAGGGAGCACATGCCTTTTCCCAGTTTTGCCACAATAGTGTGACTGGGAGTAAATTGAATGCTTCTTTTTGTACCTGTCATGAACCACATTTGAATACTTTTCTCACTAAAGTATATTCCCAAACTCAGAACATCCATATCAGGAGACCATTTATTGGTTATGTTAAATCTTATCTTTGAATCAATAACGTATAACAGTAATCAGGAGTCTGCTTCCTCTAGTGTTGAATACATGTCATTCAATTTCTCAACTCTGTTACAAGTAATCAAAATAACTCTCTTTGGTTCTGAAACCCTCCTGATAATGCTAAATGTGGGTTTTGGCTGAGTAATTTTGGCATACTAGATAATCATTGATTGAAGGCAAAGACCTTCATATTATCCTTGTTCTTTGGATTTGTAAGGTAGGTCTTCACATTTCATGACAGAATTTGCTGTTATGAATAAGTAAGTATTCGTGATGATCTTTCAATATTTCCATGCCTTTTTCTCTGTGTCCAGCTTTTATAGATTTCTAGATTGTATCTATGAGATAAGACATGGACGGTATTACCCTCAACTGACTCTTGATGAGATTTTCTGAACTTGTGCCATGTGGCCTGTGAATACTGCCATTTAATTTTTCTTGCCTCTTATATTGGTCATGAAGTCTTTGGGATACAAAATAGATGCTGCCTCAGTCCCTATATTTCACATGGTCTGGACTTTGTTACTTTTGAATAATGGTCCATTCTCTTCTGCTATGGCTAATGGAGTACCGGATAGTTCATATTGGAATAAATGCTAAAGATTGATATTTCTCTATTTGGAAATTACTACTAGCCTTCTGAAAAGGTCATGGTCTGGTTTTACAGAGCTAACTTTTCCTTGGTATTTAATATTCTTTCTGGAAATGGTGGTGAAGGTTTGGGTTTTACCCTTTTGATTGGTACAATGATTAGTGTTGAGCTGATATTTAGATGATCTTCTACAAATTCAATCATGGCCTTTCTCCTAACTTATTTAGAATATAGCAAATTCTAGGTAACATCAATTGGACTGATTATTCCTGTAGCAATATTTTTTCAATGATTCTAGTTCTTCCTTATCAGAATTTAAATCTAGCAGTAACCAACTGCAAAAGCAATAAATTATCTAATTTCTGTAGTGCATATTGGTGTATAGTAGACATTTTAATACTAGAAATAAATGACCTTATAACACCAGATTGTTGTTTTTCTATAATTAGAAAATCAACATTTTGTTTTACAGCTTCTTCAGGAGTGTTCCACTAAAACACAAACCATAACTGACCTTGCAAAGTTTCAGATGGTTTAAATAATAATTTCTAAACGAATCTATAGCTTGACTTTCTGCAGTGTGCATTTGACATATTAAGTAGTAAAGCTTATTGTTGAAAGAAAAGCATTGTTCAAATAATTAACTGTTACCTGTAATAAACAAAAGTTCTATCAAAGTTACAGATTGAAATAACAAAAAAGATAGGATGAAAAAATAAAATAATAAACATTATAAGTGCCATCCTTTGTCCATATTCATCTGTGGTCATAGTTGTTCGATGAGAAGAGCCTCTTTAAATTTCCTGTCAGTGTACTTGGTGGCTTTGGTGAGGATTTGTATGGAGAATGGTGGTTTCAAGTCAGGTGTTACTTGTCCATGATTAGTTAAAATATGATCTGCAACTGCACTTATTTCATGTTGTTGCTTATAAAGAGAGTCAATATGTTTGCCTATCCTTGAGTTTAGTGTTATTTCAGTTTCCCTTATGTACATATGATGGCAGATGTTACATGTTATGAATAAGTAAGTATTCGTGATGATCTTTCAATATTTCTAGGTAACAAAAGTAAACAACATTGGAGACAAGACACTCATCTTTAGATTGCAAACACATTTTTGTAAGACAGTGGGCTTTGTTACATTGCAGGATAGTGTACTGAGAATTTGAAAGTTGGCTTTTTAGGGTTGGACCTGGCCGCCATTCTATAACTTTAATCGGTAGTTCATATTTCCTGATTATAGTTTTATTTTCTTGGAAATAGCTTTGTCAGTTAGAAGAGTTATAAAAATTATCTTTATTGAGTTATCTTTGGAAAATTGGGTTTTTTCCTTCTTGTTTATCTGTGTTTTTTCATGTTGGAAGTGCGATGCTGATTTTTTTGCATCATAGTAAGCTTTACTACTTAATATGTCAGATGCATTCTTTAGAAATGCACACTATAGATTCAATTAGAATTTATTATTTAAATCATTTGAAGCTTTGTACAGCCAGTTATGGTTTGTGTTTCAGTGGAACACTCTTGAAAAAGCTGTAAAGCGAAACACTGAGTGTCCAGGTAAAGAAAAACAACAATTTGGTGTTATAAGGTTATTTATTTCTAGTATTAAAGCAATAAATTATTAATGTCAATATCTTCTGAATGTCTATTTCATCCTTGAAGGTAGCAGATGCCTTTGTTTTGGAATGGACACTTTCTTTCACAGCATTCAAGTCACACAGTGTTTTGAAGTTTTTGAGTATATAACTACATTTGTGTGCTGTTAAGTAGCCCTTCATAGTTGCCTTTTGTTGCTTGCTAAATCTGATAATACCTCCTTGCTTTGAATTTGAGGCCTTTAATACAATATCTTCAAGGCCGAAATCAAACCAGATGCTGTTAAATGCTCTTGATGTTGATCTTGTTGCCACATATTTTCGTACTTCGAACTCAAGGATAATACTATGAACAGTTTCAGGAAGGTCCCCAGTGGATTTAGTTTTGTTAATCATACACAGAATTACCCCAAAGCATTTAATATGGCTGTTCCAGTCTTGGTATACTTTCAGTTGCAATATATTTAAATCCGAGTCCAACGTCATTTACGTATTGCTTTCAAAAGACAAATGTTAGTTTAGCTTTCTGTCAATACATATACCTGTATTCTTGTAATTTGAAGTGATACTGCACGTGAATGCATGTTTATCAGGACCTGTGTTTTGGGTTGACAGCAGCAATTTCATGTCTGTCTGAGCTTCTACACATTGTTGTTCCAGCTTAGGAAACATGTAAACTGTATCCTGCACATCACCTCAAATATAAGTTTATGTACAAGAGTACAATGATTAGTTTCCACCAAGAGGTCTTCATTTGAAGATGAGTTGTACTGCTTGCCCAGGATTTTCAAAAATAGCACCATGATATGAAAACCATCTAATCAAATAATGTGATGTCCGAGTTCATCCCAGTTTCTTAATTGTTTTTCTTGTTTAATTATGTAAAGTTGCAAGTCCAATGTTGTAATGGGAACTTGTTGCTCAATTGACTGCATTTGTTGTTCAGTTATCTTCAAACTAGTGTATATCACATTCCATTGGATGAGTATATCCTGTACAGCTGGGTGGTATTCTGTTGTTGTCTGATTTTGTTTTTCAATGAAATTTTAACATAGAATAGTGTAAAGTGTGAAATCCCTTCCAGCTTGGAATATGTTGTTTGGCAGCATTTGGCTTGAACTGAAGCTCAAGGATCTTAGTGGAACACTGGTAAGCAACTATCGTACATCTATTGAGAGAGAATTTAAATCTTTCCTGTACAATCACAACTCTGCAATTCTTTTAAATCTGTTTGGCATTCAAGAATTTCCCTACTTGAAAGATCTTTGGTAGATTTTCCTCTTACATCTGTATTAAGTGATTGAGGACCTATGATCTTTACATTTTTTTTCTATTCCAGATATATGAGACTACAAAGATAATTTTTTGGAATGAGCTAACCTTACAGAGAATTCAGTAAAGTAAAACCTTTACTTTCTATTGGTTATAAGTAATCCAATAACAAATGTCAGAGAGAATTATTAATATTTTTTTGAAAGATGGATGTGATATGAGGGTGTGACATGCAAGTTTCACTTTCTTGTTTATGTTTCAATGAAGCAAGAAGATTGGAGGCTAAAAATTTACATTATTTTTTAGCAATATATATATACTGTGTGTAATTTGTGCCAAACTCAGAAAATCATATAGAGATAGAGAAAGAAAATCTAAAAATGGGCACTTTGAAGTGAAGAAGCAATACATGATATAGAGAAGTGAAGATTGAGAATTTATTTAAATATTTCATTTTAAAATTAGATCTTGTTTAATATTAAAACTGGAATTATAAACTACATTTGTATGTCACATTTATTTGTATACATTAATAATAAAGTTGTATAATTCACTTTGAGTATAACTGTAATAGATTGTGACGTGCACTTTGATACCCGACTGTGTACAAACAATTATTCAGTACATTTTTATTTTTCTTGTGGTAGAATCATCAAAGTTTGTTACTTGATTTTGAAATATGTGTTAAGTCAGTTGAGAAGAAGTTACACCCTCATAATTATTTACATTTTTTTATGTGATGTAGCAATAATTCTTATGCAGATTTTTACTTTTTTAAATGAATTATTATAACTAATATTGTTACAGAATAATTGTATTGACTGAAAAATGTCATTATCCGAGGACATTTATTTTACATGTAATGGGTTCATATTGCATATTGTTTGTTTAATGGATCTTAAGCTAATTTAGTTCAGCACTTGAAAACTGTATTAATGTAATTTAGCTCTTGTCTGAATTGTAAAGACTGCAAGACATGAGTTGACAATACTTGAAAATAGACGCAAATGAAACAGTCAATTTGAATACTTATTTTTTAAGTGACTTATACTTTAATAAAAATGTTTGCATTTATTTCACAATTTAAAAGAAGAGTGATCATGCAATTTTTTTGTAAAATATTTAACTATAGTAAAAAAAAGTTACATGAAAATATATAAATCCACATTTAACTTTGTTGTCTTCTAATGTATGCAAATGAAGTTAGTACTGTGATTTAAAACCATAATTTACCTAAAAAACTTCCATATGTGTGATTATGCTCTTTAAAGAATTGGAGGAAGAACACTTGACATTTTCATTATCATGGCAGATTCATTATCTGTTATTAAAGAACAGATAATAACAATAAAATTTAGTTGTTTTTTGTAATATAAATATTATAACTTTGCTAATGTGAACTTTTATCCATGTTTTCAGATTTTGATGACCTGTTTGATGATGAAGATCTAGAATAACACTTGACACAGTGAAAATAAGAAAATGAGACGTTATAGATATTGTAAGAAATTTTTGTTCAATCTTTTGTGTTATTCATATATAAATGTATACCAGTATGGTTCCTGTTTACTTGTATATACTGAACTGTAAAAATAAACATCTTATGTTGAACAAAAGTAGAATTAAGGCTGCTGTGAAGTGACTGCCACAAATGTATGTAATTCTTATTTAATTTCAGAATTTGTTGGATTCCTTAACATGCATTGGCTGTAACACAGGAACAGGGGCATCAGATTAAAAACATTTTTGAATTATGTATGATCATTGATAGATAAGCTCATGAATTATTTCTGTCATGTTGTATTGAAGCCATTCTCTTAGACAGTAGATAATTTCCATTCAAACTGGACACCGAGGAGTTTAATTTCTGAAATTTGTTCTGTGTGGAAACATTCTAAATCATTTCAACTAAAAACATTTGGCACTGATCTCTTTTAAAGTCCAATTTATATACATGATACTTTCACAGGTATTGAGCTTTATAAGAAATGTACTTTACAAACTGATTTCCATGTGTGTGTGATTTTTTTCTTGTTAGGAGATTGGAGGGAAACCATTTTTTAAATGGTTTTAATATCTATTCTCTGACTATTAGGGTATTAGAGAAGCAAATAATAACAAAAAATAAACTGTATCAATGTATGCTTCAGTATTTCTTGAAAACACTAAAACTTCATTAATAGTAATACTAAAAAAAAAGTCAAAATAATAAGACAGAGATTTCCAAACTGGGGGCATGGGAGGTTGCAGTATATTCAAAAATAGACACTATTATAACAAAAATAAGGAGTTGATTATGAAGAGAGAAAAAAAGGCAACAGCAACCTGATTGAAAATAAGTTATTGAATTTGTATGTGTTATGTAGTAGGGGGTCTTCAATCAGAGTGCCTATTGTCATGGAGGGCTTTCACCTGAGCTAAGAAAGTTTTGGAACCCTTGTAGTAGGACACTTTTACAGACATCAGTATCGGGTATTGTGACATACTGACTGAGTATTCTCACAGATGTGTTTCAGGTATTGTGACACATCTGTGGCTGAGTATTCTCACAGACGTGTATCGGGTATTGTGACATACTGACTGAGTATTCTCACAGATGTGTATCAGGTATTGTGACACAGCTGTGGCTGAGTATTCTCATAGCCGTGTATCAGGTATTGTGATACATCTGTGGCTGAGTATTCTCACAGACGTGTATCAGGTATTGTGACACAGCTGTGGCTGAGTATTCTCACAGACGTGTATCAGGTATTGTGACACATCTGTGGCTGAGTATTCTCACAGACGTGTATCGGGTATTGTGACATACTGACTGAGTATTCTCACAGATGTGTTTCAGGTATTGTGACACAGCTGTGGCTGAGTATTCTCAGACGTGTATCGGGTATTGTGACACATCCGTGGCTGAGTATTATCAAAGACGTGTATCGGGTATTGTGACACATCTGTGGCTGAGTATTATCAAAGACGTGTATCGGGTATTGTGACACATCTGTGGCTGAGTATTATCAAAGACATATATTGGGTATTGTGACACATCTGTGGTTAAGTATTCTCAGGGACATGTATCAGGTATTGTGACATATCTCTGGCAGAGTATTTTTCAGACAAGTGTTTTTATCACAGACAAAATATTCTAATTATATGTTATTCATAGATCCAAAATGTTTATTGTGGTTTATGAATAATGCCTAAAATGATGCAATTGAAAACAACAGTCCATACATACACCAGTAAGTGTGCAGGTACGATAATTGAAACTTCAGTTTGAGTCTGCTAGCGGATTTTATTTGTACAACAGTAGTTGTGTGTTAAACATTCTTCAAAAACTGTTTGTTATGTATGTTGTAGGTAGCTACTGAAGAATCCATAAGATGAAATATTTAGAAGTAAACAAATATTTATTTGGAGAAAGAAATTGTTGGTGTAATGACTATGTTAAATAGGTCTAAAATGTGTTCATGTTCACAGACTTGTATGAAACTGAAGTACAACTGCTTGTTTTTGATGATTTTATACTACTTCAAATTATGTATATAAACTGAGAAAGAGAATTGCAGTAGTGATTAAAGCTATATAAAACATCTCTGGTTTGTGTTATATACTTTTCTTTGCATTTATTAAAACATAATATACTTGAATTTTCCTTATGGTTAAGGTATTATAGTTAATGTTACTTTATTACCTGAAAATTAACAACTATCATTATGATAAACCTACTAACCATGACTGCAGAGGAAAAAAACAAAACACGTGCAGTAAGTAGCAAAGAATGGAAGTATTTTATTTATACAATTACTGTTTTATTGAACAAAATTTTTGGATTATTTTTGATGACATAATTAAAAAAATAGACATCCATAATAATAAGAAATTAACTAAAGCTATTATTCTACTTCAAGTTACTGTACAGTTCAGATGTTCAACTTCAATAATATCTTGCACAATGTTAAGGTTTTGTATTTTGACCAAAGATAAGCACTTAGAATACAGGATGGATCATAGATAATGGGACTGCAAAATGAAATGCAGTCAGACTGTATCCAGTTAACATGCCATAAACACATAAAGTATATAATAATGAAATAAGACAGTTAAAAAAAAAGACTCATTTCATCATAGCAACTTCTGTTGCAATTACTCCAGTACTGATTGAAAAAAAAAACATATTTATTGAACATCAGGGTAATATTACTTTTGGGTCACCCTGCATATTGCCCACAATTTTACCTGTATTTTAAAATATACAGTTTTTTAGATCTTTTCTTAATTCTATAAAAATGAAGAGGTCAAAATTTCTTATGACCTACAAAGCTTATTCAAAGATTTTATTGTACATGTTTTAAATTTATGTGACTATGTATTATCTTTCATTTTTGCAGAGAGGTATCACCAAAAATATAATAACAGAAACAACCTGCCTGATCAAAGAGGCTTATAATTCTACAAACGTAGATAAATATTGATCAAAGAGTAATTGCAAAATGGGACAGATAAATAATAACAAATGCATAATATTCAGTTTCTGCTTCTGGAAGATTTAGATAAAAGTTATTGGACAAAAAAAAAGTTTGACATGACTGATATATATCCAAGTTGGAAAATATTTTTTATTCCTGTATAGTCAACAAAAGTTTTCTTGCGGTAGTTACTTAAAACTACATTCTTCAAAGCAATATAATTCTTGTAACATAGTCTCTCCTCCCTAGATACTCTCCAAAAAATGCTAATGCTAGTACTATAATTTATCTAAAGTTATAACCCTGATCATATTGGAGAAGAAGGCATAAATATGACTTGGGAGAAACATTTAGACTAAATACAATTGGGCTAGCATACATATAGATTGAAAATAATTATTTAAAACTAAGAGACAAATACAGAACATGAATGTTTTATGTCTTCACAAGGCTGAGAACTGGGGCAAAACTTACAAAGGAAAAAAATTGCTAAATATGGTATGCACATGTCACGTGATTATGAATCTATTTTGTTTATTTTCAAGTTAAGATAGGTTTACAAAGCCTCAGTTTTTGCAGTGTACTGAATCCAAGTAGAATGTTTTCAGACACATTACTACAACAATTCAACAGCTGACTTATGAAACAAAATAAATAATTGGCATATTTGAAGTAAAAGTAATCTTATGGAAAGTGATGGGAACCAACAGCTTTCAAAGAACTCCTGTAGTTTAAAATTTCGCATAATTATTTTCTTTTTTAATTATCGAAGTGTAATATTTTCAAAAACTTATAACCACATGAAGAGCTTGCATGTTTCTTAGGAAATTACTAGGTTCTAGCTAACTTTATACATTCATTTGAACAATGTTTTTGAAATTAAATATCTAGGTAATGAAAAATAAAATAAATTGTGTGTCTAATTATATCATTATTACTTTTGTAATGATAAAATATTTAGAAGATAAAAATTCACAAAATGACATAACAGTATACAAAAGATTACTAAAAACAACTAGAATTTTTATTTAGTATTAAGATTACGGATGGGAAGAAAGGCTTCTTTAGAGGGTATCATGGAAGTAAATATTTATTACAGCTTGTATTAGAATATTTTTTTTTCCTTAATTTTTCTATTTGAAGAATCTATATCAGTATTTCAGAAAGAATACATACACAAATATATGACAAAAAGTTTGATTTTAAGTGTATATCAAACTTTCTGTACTTGGCCACTTGACTGGGTAGGAAATTTCTGGAACTTCTGAACACAAGGTATAAAAAACATCATCAACCCACTTAGGGCTATCATAACCCCAGAGACATAGAATCCAGGGTCATAAGAGCCTGTTCCATCATACAGCCATCCTGTAATAACACAGATCACTGAAATTGTACTTGTAACATTTTCTTAAATACACAAAGTAATTCAAAAGCTTTCAGTAAATCAGCATAATTCAATTCAGTGGAAGATACAATATCATCCCACGATGCAATCACCTTAACAAAACATTTGTTCCTTGAAAAATCATTTTAATATACGTTGTTTATGGCTGTATGGGTTCAAGCTTTTTATTATGATCTTGTGGAACTTAGATAAAAGAATGTGTACAATGAATGATACATATTTTATATATATGATTATACTGTAGTTTTATATCCATAAAAAAACAAAGATTAAACTACAATCAATTTTGTTCTCTGGTGGTTAACCATCTAGGGATAAATATATTCTCAACAGGTAAGTGTACACATATATTAATCAGTTTGGAAAGTTATGATTACTGATTAGCAGAAAACTATGGTTTAATTAGAACATGTAAGATTCTTTTTTTTTTTTTTTTACTATGGTGATGACCCATAAGTAAACAATAACAACATAAAAATATTTTCAGAGTAACTGAACAATATATATAGACATATACAATATATTTTGTAGGTTAAATCAAAACAGAGATCTGTAACAAGACAATTAATTTAATACAAAACATTCACAATTGAGGGCTTTTAGTCTATAAGTGCCAGTTGTAAAATCTATAGCTATCACTGATAGGGTATTATAATTATAAGGAGCTATCCTGGCTTACAAGTCATAACCTGGTACTCTGCAAATATCCCATAAAAATTAACCCTTAGTTTGGAAAACTTAACAGCCAGCCATAGAAGCTAATCGGTTTGAAAAAACTCCATAATTGTATCTTTGGAAATGTTATCATTAACAGCACACTTGTAATTTCTGTCTACCTCAGGGTCCATCTGATGAGAAGAAGAATTAACCTTTGCTTGAAGAAAACTATGCACTCTCAGCATATGGACAGCGGTGGCATTACAGGAGGCATTTCCCCACCCAAATTGTTTTCTCCCCCCCCCCCCCCAAATTCTTGTGTATAACAAGAAAACAGGTTTGCATACACATTACCATTTTACAGGATTTTTTTTTGTATGCTAAAAGTCAACTAGATATATCCTACAATAATAGGTATTCCCTTTAATCCTACATTTTTTATATTAATGGTACTACTGAACTAAATAGTTATTTATTTAATTACATAATGCTCAAAAAGAACATTATTCATCAGTTCACTTTGAAAGGGACTTGTTATCACCCCCCTACTCTTCCCATACAAAACAAAATTGGTAGATATGCTATAATAGCCAAAAACCCTTTACGAATCCCTTTAAAATTACACGTGAGTACGAGATTTCTTGTTTTGACCCCAAAATTCTACCTAGAGAGGACAGAATACTATCCATTCTCAGCTTTGTTAATGAAAAAAAAAACAGTACAGCAAAAGTTTGTGATCACACTGTTCAGGTGAAAATTAAAATGTGTACATGCGAAATGGTATTTTAAAAAAATATTAAGAAGAGGTTTGATTTGTTCTTAGAAAATTGATAAGACTTTTAATACTGGCAACTTTTAGTAGCAGAAACAGATTTTAGTTAAACCTGTGTTTCACTTGAAACTTATTTCTTATTCAAGTAAAAGAAAATTATGTCAGAAGCTCATATTATTTGTTGATATTTTAACCATTCAACAATTTAAATATTTTACAGCTAGTTGTGTCACTATAACATATTTCTAATGGGAAAATTATTAAGGTTTGAATGTTTATGTTAACCCTTAAGATTAGATAATCCTTCTGCAAATTACTTATTGAAATTGATTCTAATGTAAATACCATGCATCAAATTAAATTTTTGAAGCACAGTATTCATTGTACACAAGTATGTGTAGATAATTATTCAAAATGAAATAACTGTTAGAATCCTGAACACTAATTATAAGACATGGGTGAGGTTTTTGCCTCCATTTGTTTTATTTAATTCACAAGCTTTTGATAACAATATTAGAAACCACCTGTAGTTTGAAAACCTAAAGATAACTACTAAAGTTGTGACCAAAAGCTTGTGAATTAAATAAACATTCATGTCCTTCTGTACGTTTATATATCACTCATGTGATGTCTTCACTATTATCCATATTGTAATTGTTACAACCCTTATTTTTATATATAACATGCAGAAAGCTAGGAAATGGGGTTAAAGCTCATTCTTAGTGCTGTTCTGCATGTTGTCCAAAATCATTAACTGGAAATTATATGACAAGTTTATGTGCACTGCAGTCATGCAAAGGGACTGCTATCTCATGTACAAAGTTAAGTGGTCTGTTGAAGTCATTATTTCTTCATTGGTGTTATATAATGTCTCTTGAGGAGCTTTATCAGACAGAACAAAAATTATGACTTGTATAAAAACTCACCTGTTATTGGAGGGCCTATAAGAGAGGCAACTCCTTCAAAAACAAGAAGTAAACCAAAGGCATTTGTCAGTTTATCCAAGCCAAGTAGATCCACTAAGATGACAGATGTAAGACTAACGTATGCACCTACAAAAATAACTCACAATTTCATATTCTTAATTACAAAGAAAAGTAAAAATTAAATTGACCTAGGTTCCATTATCATTAAAGCGTTAGAATGTCTATATTCTTTATTGTAATGTCAATTCTTTTGCATTTTATATCATCATTGTGTATATTTTAGATAAGACTTGTCATTTAATTATATATTTTGTAATGAAATAAGAATAAAGAAAAGTGAAACAACATTATAAAATTGCTGAAATACATTTTACACACCAAATGAAATATATTTTTTGACTCACCTGCTGTGGCACCAAATACTGCAGCATAGACAGCCATCAAAATGTAAGTATTAGAGAAAGAACTTAGTGCAGTGGAAATACCACAGAGTGTCAGACTACAGTTGTACAACCACAGCCGATTCACCCAACTCTGGTCAGACAGGTAACCTAAAATCACCCGACTTGCAGTATTGGCAATTCCAATGACTGAGAGTAGAAGACTAGCATTTTCATTTCCTGCAATACCCAACCTTATGGCTCTGTCTTTGATGTACACATAAGGAACATTAAACCCTATGTTTGTGAAAAAATTGGAAAGCCCAAACAAAAGAAAAACAAGATTTTTAAGAAGGGAAAAATCCATCATCTCATGGAAAGCATCTCTCATTTCTTTAGGGCAATGAAAGCACTTGAGTATTTTCCATTCTTCTTTTGTAGGAATCTCCTTAGGGATTGACGTAATACTTGTAGTATATACTGCTGAGGAAGAGTGAAATTCAGGAATTTTGATAAGACTTCCACTGTAGAAAATATCCTTCCGGTATAAGACCCCATGATGATGATGGTGTTTGTTCTGATGGTAGTTACTTTGCCTGTTATAGATTCCAGAAATTTTTTCTGGTGATGGTGATCCTACCCTTGGAAAAGCACTGTTTCTGCGCTTTGCCACCAGCAGATCCTGAGGTGAAAATCTTCCTTTTAAGTAAGAACTTGTAACAGTCAGATCTGGGTGGGATTGGACAGGTTTTAAGGTGTTCCCATCAACATGTAGGCTGTGTTTGGTTTTCAGTTGTGCTTCATTATTTGTGTCTATATTATTCATAATGTTATCTTTTGATTGTTCACAAAGTTTTTGTGATTCTGATTGAGAAGCATGAATTTGGGTGCAATTTTTTTTTATTGATTTAATTCCTTCCAAAGGCCTGAAAAGTGATCCAAAAACACTGCAGTTGAGCAGTAGACCTGATATAATCATCATGGCACCTTTCCATCCATAATATTCTACTAACCATTCGGTCAGTGGTGCTAGAGCAAAGGTTCCAAATCCAGAGCCACAGACAGCAATTCCGGTCGCAAATGCACGCTTTTTTTCAAAATAACATGTGACACAAACAATAGCAGGAAGATACATCAGACCTATTCCAGCTCCTGAAAGACAAAAACAATAACTTCTGTAGATAGAGAATTGTATTAAATTATTTCTTTAAAAAGTATTTTATCACTATTCTTTCCTGTAAATTTGAATTTGATAAATCCAAAACATTTATTTTTGATGGAAAAACTGGATAATGTAATGCTGTTTTTATGTTTCATTTCTGTAAACTTACTGTATATTTATTTATTTAAAAGTATGCATGAGACAACTTCACTAGTGATATCTGTCCTAAGAAGGTGACTACATAAGCCATAGCGATGTTTTTAATATGAGGTCTAAGATTTATGAAAGCATAATGTTGTATTTCATTTTATTTTGTGATATGTAAATATGCATAATTCTGGTTCACAGAAAAGTTATAAAATAAAGGGAAAATGCAACTGTATTATTCATGAGCTGTGTTTGTATCATACAAGGCCTACAAAGTGAAGTTAAAAAAATCATTTGGTGCCATGATTAACTGGGGGAACCTGACATAGAAAAGTACAGCCAACCATTACTGGGCATGTTATGTTAGTCTGTTAACGGAATGCACAGTAATTCTATCTGTAGAGTGTTATTATATTTAGTTATCCCTCATCATTATGTGTTTACAACCAGACTATACTATGGTAGCATGAATAAATTAACAAAGATGTACAGAGGATTATAAAGATTTTTGACGGATGTACCACGCCCTGTAGTCGAAGCTTTATGTGATAGAATAATTAAACTTTGAGAGATAAAAAAATATCCAGAATACAAGTGGTCGCTAAATGGATCCACCAACAGAAAATCTATATGTTTCGCAGTACAGTGATAGGGATTGTACGCAATTATTTTTATCCTTCAAGGTCTCATCACAATTCTTTAAACATCCATTGTTGCTAATGTAATGGAATACGGTCATAATACATACTTGAAACATCCACAGACAATTGTATTCGTCACTATTTGCATCAAAATAGTTACCAGCCATTATACCTGAATGAGTGTGGGTTTGTATAAAAAGAGTAGAAAATTAACAGTCCTATTATTTATGTTTTGTTCTACAGAAAGTACAACATATAAAATTAGAGGCTAATTTTGAATATATATATATATATTTGTTTGATCTAAGATAAACATCGGGTATAAAGGGTAACATTCTAGTACAAGTGTAATCATGCGAGAAATAAACATACCATGCATTTTCTACTTTCTTATATTAGTATAGTATTATTCAAAATTGATCAATTATTCTGATTATATGCACTATTCACATAAGTCAAGAAAGTCCATAAGTTGATTTCATTCTAGTTGCCTTTGTTTCTTTGTCATTCTATTGAGAATATTATCCCAGCTATGTTTGTTCTCCTACTTTTACAAAATGTTAAACTATGTCACTGATCTGCCAAGTAGCTGTTCTTAATTTTGAAGTGATAGACTAGAGGAAAGGCAACTAGTCAACATCACCACCGCCAATTCTTACGCTACTCTATCATCAAATAGCGGGATTGATCGTGACGTTATAACGCCTCCGTGGCTGAAAGATTTTTAACCACTAGGCAATCTCAGAACAAACGAAGAAAGAAAAGTTACAATGTAGACCTATCAAATCATCTCGCATCTAAGTTTTTAATTGTATGCAAAGTTGCAAAAATAACAGAAATCCGATAAGTGAGAAGTATTATTATTGAAATAAAGCTAATTCAAAGGCGGCTTCATTATATATTCTATTCTCTATCCAATAAAGAGAACATTCAAAGTGAAAACATTAGTCTGGAAATGTATGTGAAAAAATATTATCCTTATTTGACACAGCTTTGCTGACAAAGTTCGATAAGAATAATTTGAAAACTTGTGATAACAGTTTCTGATGAAAGGGAAAATATTGGTTAAACGATTACTGTTTCAGACAGTAGTTTATAATGAACTTAGGTTTTTTATAGTAATTTGTGAAACAATTTTATAAAAGCCCCTATACTTTTAAAATATTCATGTAGAATGATCAATAAAAAAGTGAAATATCATTAAAATTTGCTTTTGGTAAAAAATGTAGCTCATAATCCTTTAAGAGACACATTACTCATTTCAGTAGTGAAATGGTCAAAATTATAATGTATTAATAATGAGAATTTTTAGAATATTCCGAAACGTATGATCTTGTGCATAATTTTCTAAAATAATCGAATTAAAAGAAGTAAGTATTTAAAGTGTCTTACAATCGTATGGATTCATGGTGGGCCTTTTGATGACCTTTACTTAATAGTCACCAGTAGATTTTTACGTCCCATTTAACATTTCATTGATTTTTACAAAATATTATGATGGAATACAGGCACCTCATCATTTATCACCCAGATAACCTTCAAATACGTTTAGTATCAAGCAACAAATCTTTGGCAGATCAAGGATATCTTTTAGAGCAATATGAAATTTATAATTGTTAATGTTTTTCTTTTTCAGTCGCACAGAATCTAGTCAAATTCTGGTAATTCAATTAAGTTGTTCCGATAAAGCTATGAAACGTATATAAAAAAAAAGGAAAATGTTGAATGTTTAATTATGGTTTGTTAGAGGAAGTTCTGTTAAAATTGACTTGTACCTTAAGAAGAAGCAACAGTGACTGAAAAAATTCACCCCCCCCCCACTCCCAAAGTAACTTCTTTCTTTTCTTCAATGTTTTAATGAGTATACTTTTTAAAACACTTGGCTGCAATTCCTTAACTAGCACTTCAAAGTCCTGACACAAGACGATTTTAGGTCTTGAACAGTTTGATACAAGTAAACAAACCATAGTATTTTTCAGAACAATTCTTGAATGTGCCATCAGGATCATAAGAGACTAATACTGAAAAATCACAGCAAGTGAATGTGTTTAATTTACTCTTTAATTGAAACCTGTTAAAATATTTAGGCAAAAAGCAATGATCACTTAAAATTTAATTTACAGTTAACAATTAAAATCTTGATTAGCCTATCCAAACGTTAAACTTAAATATTAAGAATGAAGAAATTTGTTTTTATTTGTTCGTTAGTCGTTAAGCGAAAAGCTACACAATGGTCTATCTGTGCTTTGTCCACCGAAGGTATTGAAACCCGAAATTTAATGATAGGCCCTCAGACGGGAGGGGGCAAGTTTGTTTTTAATTCTTTCATTCCTATGTATAATTTTAAAGTGTGTGTAAACTTGGCATCCGGGCGATCCGGCAAACTTCACTCACTTAACCAAATGTTTGAAATATTCATCGCATGTCGAATTTGGATCAGCTAGATTTTAAGTTTTCATGAATAGAACTGACCATTATAAGAAGGAGATGTGGACATATATATATATTTGTTTACTCTCAGCTGAGATGTTCTATTCGTAAACGAACTATAACTGAAATTATTATATAAAAACTGGTACAAAACAGACGTTATTTCTGGTATAAGTAATGTCCGTCAATTTCTTACTTTTATATAATACTACACGTCTTACTTTATCGAGTGGCAAAAAACAAAAACAAATTTCACACGTTTTTTACACATAACATATATTTATACATTTATTTTATTACTACTCCGTAACAAAGTAACAATATCAATGATTAAATAAATAAATTGAAGATACCTATACTGTGAATGTATTTGTATGCCATCTTATGTGAAGTATAGAATGATCTATTTGAAAAGAGTAAATTAAAATTCCTTTGTGCTTTTAAAACTTTAGAGAATCTAGCAGTTTTAGATGCTTTTCTGTTCGGTTTGGGATGATTAGATGCGAAGTATATCGATAATAATAATAAAATGAATGCTCTTTGTTATAGAAATATTATAATGAAAAGTTTTACTTATGTATTTATGCGAACACTACGATTGTGTTACATAGCCTTCACCAGATTCATAATGTTTTGTTGTAAACACATGATTAATCTACATGTGTAAGCTATTCGCAATATAGGCGTGTTAAAACACATTTAAGCTTTAGTAAGTTTAGTTTGCTGTTTTGTCCTACTTACCCCAAGGTCTCGTGTATTTGTGAAAAGATTTCTTCACCATATACTGTTGAAAGGTTTTATGTACGGTAATGACAGCAACATTAGTGTCAAGATTATCATCAAGTGAGAAAACAGCGATGTGAACCAACCTGCAAGTTCTTTTTTGAAATTTTATTGATAATAACAGATTCAAACACCAAGGGTTATGTACATATTGCCTAAAGGACTCATAATATTTTATATAAGAAACTAATTTTACACACTTGCAGTATTTAGAATGACTTACAAAATGTTTGAAGATCTTGCTGGCCTCAGAACCGGTGTTATGTTAATTATTGTTACTAGAAGTTCTAAGTGATGTCTAAAGCAGTGATTCTCAACCGGTGGGCCTGAAAAATCGTAGATATGAGCCGCCGCAGGCTGGTACAACTGTGACTGCCCTAAATTAACGAGTCATTAACTGCATATTTGGGCCTTTACCACTGTGCCAAATAACTAAATGGGCCTTGAAGTGCCAGAAGTTGACAAACTCTGATATAAAGTGTAGGAAATGATTCATTTTTGTTCTTAATATAACATTTGACGTTCTTATAATAAAAAGGGAAGAAAAAAATTCAATAGCATAAAATAAATAAATTGATGATCTTGACTACAAAAATCAATCTAAAAAAATCACTCACCAGTGAAGATGCCAATGGTGAAGTACAGAAATATTACATTTGGAGCAAATACGCTGATAAACAATCCGAAAGACGCTAAGATCGATCCGGCGATGGTTACAAGACGACAGCCATATTTATTGGTGAGGGCACTTGCTATAGGACCTGTACAATTATTTTAAAATATTTCATAACAGAATTCTTAGTTATGTCTTTTATCGTTACAATCACAAGGACCTAGTTCGATTAAGATGTGTTTTCAATTACGAATAAAGCAAGAAATGTCCCATTAAGAGCTTTAGAAAACGTGTAATTGTATTAAGAAGTCTAGGCCAAAGATAGAGAGAGTTTACCCAATAAACATTAAAAGTAGATATTAAAACTCGATTAACATATTTTTTTCATTCAGTTACCCACGTTATAAATTTAAAAATATTAACATTTATTTTGTAATTTTAATTACAGTTCGTATTCAATAAACTCACTTATGCATTTTCTGTTTGTTTGTTATTAACACAAAACTACACAAGGAGATATTTGTGCTGTGCCAACCACAAATATGGAAATCAGATTTTTAGCGTTATAAGTCCTCAGACTTACAGCTGAGCCACCAGAGTACTTATACATGTATGTATTTATCTACAGGATAATTAATTAATTTGGACAATTAATCAAGTTTGTATTACCATTTCGCATTTATTGAAATGTATCTGTATATATATACATATAGAGGGAGAAAGAGGTAGGGAAGCATTTTTTTCTCTGCTTAAGAAAAACAGAGGGACACTACAATTCATCTTTTATAAAGTTAAGGGAAGGAAGGCTTAAAGCACAATAAAGTAATTTAAACTCATCACCAACTTTAGATATTGATGAATAATCTTAAATCATTAATCACAAGAATTTTGTGAACGAGTTGTGAAACAAACTCGTGAATGCGACGATTATGAATATATTTTGAGAGAATATATCACCCTAGCTTCGTCAGAGCCGAAATAAAGCATCATAAAAATCAACTGACACCACGAAAACTGTGTTCAAAATTTGCAGGCATGTGTCTTATAAAATCATTTTGATTCCAGGAACAGAATTACATATTGATAAAACAAGTTAATAAAATTCAACGAATAAAGGTCTCTCACTCGTAATCTTTCATTAAGTTAACACCCCGGATTATATGTACATAATATATATATATATATATGGCAACATACCTACTGTAAAGACCATGCCAACCATTATGGAAGCTACCCATGCTGTCACTCCTTTGCTTTCACGAAAATATTTTAGAAATTCTACGTAGAATATTCCAAAAGTATACATCACACCATCAGCTATTACATGGATCATGAATGATGAGAAAACCACAACCCATCCCCAGCCTCCATCTGGTGGTAAAAATATAGTTTCTCCAGAATCGTCAGAATCAGCATCTCTAACTTCATTTGATGGGGACAATTCTTTTGTTTCATCTTTTGCCATTTGCCTCAGATAGGACAGTTTCAGTTTATACTACACCATACAGACTGTGTTATAACTTTGGTTTAATGGTTGACCTCACTAAATAAAGTTTGACAGGTGACGCTGTATTTACTTATGGATGTTTATCGTTTCCATCTTTAGCGAATGATATTAGAATGTACTACGTTGTTCTCAATCGGTCCACGACGACGTTATTAAAACGGCGAACTCCATAAATATACCTATAAGTGGAATATTACAATTTAGGATTTTCAAAATGATCAACAAAAACTACAAATACTTCGTATTAATGACTATTTAAACCAAGGTTGATGTCTCGAAGTTTAAAAACACGCTTTATTCAACAGTTATAATTAAGTTAGGACTATTTATTGGATCCATGAATTGAACAAACTAAATTACATATAAGAGAAGCAACTTTTTATGTCCTGAGATAACCTTTCATTAATCATGAATTTACATAACTTCCGTCCGGGGGACGGGTACTCCAGCTAGTAATAAATATAATTGCCCCGGTGGCTAAGCGGTTAGCTTGAAGACTTATATCGCTAAAATTTGGAATATTTGGTTTACTCTGTGGACGCAGCCCAGATAGTCCACTATACAGATTTGTGCTAAACTAACAAGATATAAAAAGTCGTACTAAAAGTTGAATTATATAAAGTAAAAAGTACAAGAAAAATAAAACAGATAATGGTTTTAATACAAAAAAGGCAGAAATAAGAAAACGTTATACAACTACAGTTTTGGCATTAGTAATGTAATTAACACAACTGTAAGTAGGTGTATTGCCTTCTTCCCACACCTTACACTACAGCCACCTCCAGTGTTATTATTTGTTTCCTTAAAACGCTTGTTCTGTTTCGTCAATATATATTAATTGTTTATATTTATTTGGATTTTAAACAGTAAATAACGTTTTTCAGGGTTTTGTACAAACTCTAAAGGTCTTTGCTCTTTCTCGCAAACGTAGTTTGATAATTTGGTTCATATACCTTCCCGTTTTGAAATATTTGGCTTCATGAAGTGTTTTGCATAAACTTGCATATATCACAACGTGGATGATAACAATGATAGCAACCAAGAGGTTTTGAACCTAGTAAAACTTAAAATGGACTAGCATGTCTTTTAAACTTGATAAAAGAGGACAAACCATTATGGGTGGATTTTAAACCACAAACACATTGACATTTAAATTTTCCTTGCACAGAAAGTTGGCAGGATGTCTCGGGTTATTCTAGCCATAACATTTATACTAAAGTCAAAGCCCTTTCCCGCATATAAGAGGTGTTTGGATATAACAGTTCTGGCCCTTTTCATTTATCTCCCTTTACTTCAACATGAAAAACCCCTACTTCACAATTGCTTTTCGAGTTTTTATAATTTGTTTAAAAGGTTGTGTTAAGGGTAAGTGCACCACAGTTTCAGAATTAAACAGTAAGGGAGGTTATGTGTTCGATGTAAAAGACGTTAGTGGAGGGACAAAATATCGTCAGAGCATGGAGGCCGTAATGCTCAAATGGAAGAAAGCTGATTCCACTTCATGGCGTCTCTGGTCTAAATCCAACGGGAAGATCACAGACCGATAAAGGAACTTGCAAGTTTACCATACATATTTGTACTTACAATGTAAAAAATTTAACATATGATGGTGACCTTGGAAGGTTACTGGAAGAGATTAAAGAAATGAAATGGGACATATTGGGTCTAAGTGAAACTAAAAGAATTGGAGAAGGCCTAGTAGAAACGAAAGGAGTATGAATATATGAGGCGGGGAAGACAGAACAAGATTAACAAGCGAAAGATGTATCCTTTGTCATCCATCCAAAAATGAAAGACTATATTAGAAGCTTTCATACACAATCGAACAGGGTGATATCCATAGATATAAATTTCGACGGAAAGGAAGCAATGACAGTAATCCAAGTTTATGCCCCAACATCTGACTATGAAGATGATGACATAGAGTAATTCTATGATGATGTTGAAAAGGTACTGAGAGAAAGCAAAGCAAAATACAAAATAGTCATGGGTGATTTCAATGCCAAAATAGGAATTACAGGAGACAACGAACCGTTTCAAATTATAGAAAAATATGGCATAGGTAAAAGAAACAACAGAGGAGAAAGACATATTGAGTTTGCAGAAAAGGAACAGTTAGTAATAGGAAACACTTTGTTTGAGAAACATAAAAGGAGATATTGGATATGGGAAAGCCCAGATGGAAGCACAAAAAACCAAATCGACTTCATACTGGTTAACATAAAATAAATCATGGACAATTGTGAAGTCATAACTAAAGCAGACATAGGAAGTGATCACAGAATGATGAGAACAAGAAATAAGATAAATAAAAGATTGGCGAGACTTAAAACTATACGACAGAAGAAAGCTCTCAAGATCAATATTAAGAAACAGATTTGGAATGTTAGAGGAAGACCAAGATCTGGATAACTTTTGTGAACAGCTAAATGATATTTTAGTTGAAGAAACAAAAAAAAAAAACCCAAAAAACAATAGGTTTTCAAAACAAACTTTAAACAAAGATGAGGAGTATGAGCTTGTAAAGAAAATGAATGGCAGAAGAAAGGAATTAAGATGAACAGAGAGGCAGACCATACAAGATAAAGTTGAATATATTGAGTTAAGAAAGATAGTAAGGAAGAAACAGAGCAAACAAAAAGAAGGAAAGAAAAGATTGAAAATATCTTAAAATCTGGTAGAGGACCTAAGCGTATCAATAGAGGGGTTATAAACAGGAAAATATGCTCAATAAAAAACAAAGGAAACTCCACAAATGATAGAACAGAAATAATTGAAATATGTGCATATTTTTACAGAGATTTATATACCTCAACTATTAAAGATGAAATAGGAACAGAAATGAATTTTGAGAACAACAAAGCAGATAAAACAGAAGTCCCTAAAATTTTAGTCTCGGAGGTGGAGAATGCATTAACTGAGATGAAGAGCAGGAAAGCTCCAATAAACTATATAATCACCAATGATATTTTGAAAGCAGGTTGAACTGAAACATTAAGGCAGATAAAAAAATTGTTTAACAAAATATTGGAGTCAAAAAAGATACCAAAGAAATGGAAAGATGCTAAGATATTCATTTTAGACAAGAAGGGAGACAAGCAAGATATAAAGAATTACCGCCCCATAAGCCTATTTTCTCACTTATATAAACTATTCACAAGAGTACTACAAAAAATATTGGAAATAATTTTGGATGAACATCAACCAAGATAATAAGCTTTAGGAAAAACTTCTCAACAACAGATCCTTTACGTGCAACTAACCAAATAATAGAAAAATCAAATGGATACAACTTATCTTTATGTGTTGGATTTATAAATTATTAAAAAGCATTTTACTCTGTAGAACATAGCGCACTATTAAATGCTTTTGCTACAATAAGCGTCAATCTAACGTACATTGAAATCTTAAGATATATACACAGACGCAACAGCAAACATGCATCTTCATAAAGAGGTATCATCACTGATAAAGATATAGAAAGGGGTGAGACAGGGTGATTCAATATCTCCAAAACTGTTTACAGCAACTTTGAAGTACTTAGACAAACTGAGTTAGAGAATGAAGGTATAAAAATGGATGGTGAGACATTAACAGATCTAAGGTTTGCAGATGATGTAGCTTTCTTTACAAATTCAACAAAAAGATGGAAGTCCTATTAAACAGTTTGAAAGTCAGTGGCAAGAAAGCAGGATTAACAATACATAGGGGAAAACCAAATATATGACCAACTATCATGAGACAGATATCATCAAAATTGAGAAGGAAGAAATAGAAAAGTGTCAGAATACAAATATTTAGGATAAACCCTCAAAATGGAAAACATAACAAGAGAAGAAATTATGGTAAGAATAAAGGCAACATGGCGATGTTTTGGAATGTATAAAAAAATTCTAGAGGATCAAGATATCCTCATGGATCAGTGTGTACTACCAACCTTACCGGATGGCTGCCAAACATGGACACTAACAAAGGAGATAAGCAAAAAGATAGAAACCAAATAAAGAGCTATGGAAAGAGAAATACTTCCCATAACACTACAAGACAGATGGACAAATGACAGAATAAGAAAAACAACAAATATAATAGATGCAATAAGGTTCATTCTAAGAACTAAATGGAAATGGACTGGGCATGTAGCAAGGTATTCCGATAATAGGTGGACATTAAGAACAATGGAATGGCGACCTAGGACAGGGAAAAGATGTAAGGGAAGGGAAAAGAGAAGATGAAGGGACGATATAGTGGCGGAAGCAGGAATCAGATAGACATGGTCTGCTAAGAATAGGAAATACTGGACTGGTCTGACGGAGAGCTACATCCAACGAGAGATGACTGCAGCTTAGATAGATAGATAGAGAGACTGGTGTGTATCAGTCGACTTTATGTAGAAATTTGTCACAGTTTTGCTTGTTAACACTTCAACATTCAAGAACGTTTCTTCTTCTTGAAACCCACAAACAATATAACAAAGGATGATCAATAATTGGCACGCAGCTGCACAATAAACTAAGCCTACTCTGTCAACTGGTATTTTTTTTTCATGTCTACTATACGTCTATAGCGTATTTGTACACTAAGATACACTTCATACTTATAGTCCAAATGAAGTTATAGTATAGTTCAGTGGAACTTTTAGGTAACCTTGCACTGGAGGTCTCACAATGGTTCTTTGTTGATTTTGTATCTACAAGCTATGTGCAATCAGAAAATGGAGTATTTCAAGCTGGCACCCTTGGGCATTTCTAAATAATTGCTGTTTCAATGGTAATTCTTCTCCTCATTTCAAGCGTAACTGTATGGATACAAAAGTGATAGAACTACAAGTGACAGAATGTTGAATAAACTGTTCATTTCTAGGTTTTTGGGGACAAAAAGTCTGGTGGCATCGTTTTATTGATTGGAGACGTATTTTATACTCTTATGGAAAGTCTGACAAAAGAATTATGAACTTTCTCGCAATGAAACAAAAGCCTAAATATAAAAATTATAAACTGAATGTCATTTATTACATGGATTTCTTACAAAACACTTCATGCTTTGTTACAAAACTTTATATTTATACAACATTTGTGATAAGTCAGTAAAATTATTATTAAACACTCAAAATAACAGCAGAGTGAACACGTCAACCGTACAACCTTAAATTTATAAAACTTCAATAGCTGTATACTCCACGTGACATATATATACCCCCACAAAATAAAGAAAAAAAAGGACACCATGTGTATATATAAGTTTATAAAATTCATTAAGTTCTCTTCATCTGGAGTATCTTGTAGATTTATTTTTGTACGCTCTTCGGCACTGCCTGATCCACCTTTGCAACCGCAGATTATTGTACATGGCAACATAGCCGAATAACATGAACATCTTGATGAAGCGCACCTTGCATAAGTACACTTTACCAACTTGAATATAAATTCTAGAGCAGGTAGTATGCCAGGTGAAAACATTACAGGATGTAGTGTCTTATTAACTGGATCCTCAGACCATCCGAATAATGTAGAGTCATTTGGTGGAGGACTGGCTTCTAATACATGTTTTTATATACATGCTTGTAAATGTGCTCTCATTATGTTCATGTGGAATATTTCACCAGTAAGATCCAAGGACATGAGTTTCGATGCCGAAACAATTGTTGCCTTTCCGGTTTTATTCTTCCACATTTTGGAACGTACACTGGTTATTCATGTGGCACCAGCGTGTCCATATCAAGAGCTGCCATGAGCAACGTCTGTAAGCGGAGCTGCGGTGTTTTCCAGATTTTTCAAGGTGTGGCCTGCTTGCAACATTTTGACGCATCTGACTTTGCCAATACCCCAGAACTAAGTCACAGTATCGCATCCAGACAATGCATGCACTGCCAAAAGTTGTCTCGCAATATTAGCTCTAATATCGATGGATTTCTTCTCTTTTGATGTGCTTTAAATTGTCATAGGGCATGTGAGACACCTATCTTGATAGAAGTGGACCAGAAGAATAAACAATTCTGTGTCATCTGAAATGAACTTAATGTTAGCTTAATGTGGATGATGATCACATCTGCTTCCTCTTGGACGTTCCTCGTATCTTCTCGACCGACAAACTTCTTTCAATAGGAACTAGTCTTTTCTTTCGTTGCGAAACATGTCACAATTATTTTGTCAGACTTGCCATAAGAGTATAAAACACGTCTCCAATCAATAAAACGATGCCATCAGATTTTTTGTGTGCCCCAAAACCTAGGAATGGACAGTTAATTCAACAATCTATAACTTTTAGTTGCTGAGATATAACCTTTTGTATCTATACAATTACGCTTGAAATAGAGGGAACGGTTATCATGGAAACTAACCATTATTTAAAAATTTCCAAGAGTGCCAATTTGGCATGCTCCATTTTCTAATTGTATATTGTCTGAAGATACAATATCAGCAAAGAACCATTGTGGGATCGCCAATGCAAGGTTAGGTTAAAAAAAATAACAACAAAAACTTTGGCTACCATAATTATAGTGTAAAGCTGGCTTAATTAAAACGTTCTTCGATTTAGATCCTACTCAATAGATGGCTGGTGCAAACTTTCAAATCAATACTTAATACTATAGTACTGGTAATATCACTACCAGTAAAAGCGTTTAATGGAATTTAAATCTAATATGAGACAGTGACCGAAAATTTCCTCAGTTGTACACGAAGTAATGAATTGTAAACTAAAGTAGCAAAAATAAATTTCCTTTTAGATATGCCAAGAATGGGTAAAAAGTTTACTAAAATTAGATTCAAAAATTATTATTTTAAATTATTACTTAAGTTTTATTAGCTTGTTTCAGTATCATCAATCCCCAAGTCTCTTTGGTTGATTTTCACCAATCACCTCTAATGTCAAGTTAAGAAGTTATTCAACTTATTAAATTTTGGAACAGCTAACGTAATTGTGACGTTAGGGGATAGGGTAGGGTAAGAGTTACATCGATTTTTTTCAGAAAATTACTCAAATTTTATTTTTCAACTCTTGATTTGCTATAAAGCAAACACAAAGAAAAAGATAAGAATGCACCCAGAGAGAAAGGCTTATTGATGTTTAACTTCAAAATCAAAACAAATCTTCACAGTTGACAAACAATATTCGACACAATTTCGCCATTTATGTCCCTCATATAAATCTATTTTTAATAGACGATTTTCATCCTACAGATTACTCTCACTTTTGTGCTTTCTGTGCTGATTTTTATCATTCTCTTCTTCAGTCATTCTCACACCTCTGTTTAAGTGACCTTGGCAAATTTTCCAATGAAAAAAAATATTCTAAATTTTCTCCCCTACCATAAATTAATTCTCCACAGGGAATATCATAGCCAAAAAATATATATCCCGGTGTGGAAAAGTTGCTGATCGCCAGTAAGAAAAACATACACAAATGACTGAGAATCGAGCACAGTCATCGGGTAACCATGGGTATAGTCTTCTCTTCTTAATAGAGACAGAGTGTTCATAGATTCTTAATAATGCTCACATTGATATTGACAATCAAGAGGTCAGTGGAGATTAACGGGATCGAAAGCTAGAAAATGGCCTAAAAAACTTAATAGCCATCCCTAATTTTAGATTGATAGATTAATGGGAACTCTTGAGATATGTTTGTTTGACAGAATAGTTGAATTTGACCGCCACTCTTATAGATCAATCATGCACTCAAAGGGTGCTGCACGTTTTTTTGCAGCAATGCGACGCGAACCTTGATTTTCTGATTAACAGCCCGGACATGCTATTCACTAGGCCTCGCCTGCCTGACTTCACTGCATTCAGTCTAGAATTGTAAACATCAGTCAAAGTTGCAACTAGAATTTCATATGTAAAAATAAAACGGTAGGTTCAGCAAATCTATCATGCTAGTGTAAAAATTTTAGACTTCAGAAGATCACAAAAAAACGAGACTTTTATTACCAGCTTTTAATACCTCTACTGTATACTTTGAGACAAGAACGGCTTTAGCAGAAGGGTGGACAAAAAGAACATCTAAAATCTACTAAAATCACCAAAAAATTACGAAGTTGCCGTATTTTTCGGAATATAAGACGCACCCTTATTTTGAAGACAAAGTTTTGGGGAAAAAAGCTACAGTCGCATTTGAAA